>NW_024081327.1:748295-1015261 GCF_003009895.1 Hyaena hyaena
GCCAACCTCATCCTCAACGGGGAAATACTGAGAGCTTTCCCCCTGAGGTCAGGGACACGACAGGGATGTCCACTCTCACCACTGTTGCTTAACATAGTGCTGGAAGACATAGCATCAGCCATCAGACAACAAAAGGCATCAGAATTGGCAAAGAAGTAGCCAAATTCTCACCTTTTGCAGATGACATGATACTCTACATCGAAAACCCGACAGACTCCACCAGAAGCCTACTAGAACTGATCCAAGAATTCAGCCAAGTTGCAGGGTACAAAATCAACGTACAGAAATCGGTTGCATTTTTATACACCAACAATGAAGCAACAGAAAGAGAAATCAAGACACTGATCCCGTTCACAATTGCACAAAAAACCATAAGATACCTCGGAATAAACCTAACCAAGGATACAAGAGATCTGGATGATGAAAACTATAGAAAACTTATGAAAGAAATTGAAGAAGACACAAAGAAATGGAAAAACATTCCATGCTCATGGATCGGAAGAACAAATATAGTTAAAATGTCATTAACTCCCAAAGCACTCTACACATTCAATGCAATTCCCATCAAAATTGCACCAGCATACTTCTCAAAACTAGAACAAACTGTCTTAAAATTTGTATGGAACCACAAAAGACCCCAAATAGCCAAAGTAATACTGAAAAATAAAACCAAAACGGGAGGTGTCACCATCCCAGACTTTAGCCTCTACTACAAAGCTGTCATCAAGACAGTATGGTATTGGCACAAAAACAGACCCATAGACCAATGGAACAGAATTGAGAACTAAGAGCTGGATCCAAAGGTATACAGCCAACTAATCTTTGACAAAGCAGGAAAGAATATCCAATGGAAAAAAGCCTCTTTAACAAATGGTGTTGGGAGAACTGGACAGCAACATGCAGAAGAATGAAACTAGATCAATTTCTCACACCATGCACAAAAATCAACTCAAAATGGATAAAGGACCTGAACGTGAGACAGGAAACCATCAACACCTTAGAGGAGAAAGCAGGAAACAACCTCTTTGACCTCCACCGCAGCAACTTCCTAGTTGACACATCCCCCAAAGCAAGGGAATCAAGAGCAAAAATAAAATATTGGGACCACATCAAGATTAAAAGCTTCTGCCCAGCAAAGGAAACAACCCACAAAACTAATAGGCAACCAACGGAATGGGAAAAGATAGTTGCAAAAGACATATCAGACAAAGGGTTAATATCCAAAATCTATAAGGAACTCACCAAATACAAATCAAAACCACACTGAGATAGCACCTCACGCCAGTCAGAGTGGCTAAAATGAGCAAATCGGAGAACTCTAGATGCTGGCGAGGATGTGGAGAAACGGGCACCCTCCTCCACTGTTGGTGGGAATGTAAACTGGTACAGCCTCCTCTGGAAAACAGTGTGGAGGTTCCTCCAAAAATTAACAATAAAACTCCCCTAGGACCCAGCAATAGCACTGCTAGGAATTTACCCATGGGATACATAAATGCTGGTGCATAGGAGCACATATACCCCAGTGTTCATAGCAAAAAATTCAACAATAGCCAAAACATGGAAAGAGCCTAAGTGTCCATCAATGGATGAATGGATCCAGAAGATGTGGTTTATCTATACCATGGAATACTACATGGCAATGAGAAAGAATGAAATCTGGCTATGTGTAGCAACCTGGATGGACCTTGATGGTGTTATGCTGAGCGAAATAAGTCAGGCAGAGAAGGACAAATATCCTATGTTTGCACCTATAGGAGGATTAGGAGGAACTTAACGGAGGACCTAGGGGGAGAAGAAGGGGGGAAATGGTGGGGGAGATGGAGAGAGCTAAACCATGAGAGACTCTTGAATGCTGACAAAAACTGAGGACTGATGGATGTGGGGGGGAGGGGGGGATGGGCACGGAGGAGGGCACTTGTGGGGATGAGCACTGGATGTTATATGGAAACCAACTTGACAATAAACTATTTAAAAAAAAAAATAGAACTCGGTGCTGACATCTCATTATGGCCAAACTTGTCCTTAAAGCATTTTGGTTTTCAAATCTGTACAATCTGTTAAACAGGAGAGAACAACAAGAAAAAAAAAACCCAAACAGTTCTTTTTCAGAGTAAAACTACTTAGCATAGGTTGGATTTGTTCTAAGTTCTTAATAAATGTTTGTGTTGTTTTTTTGTGCTTTAGCGTATTAGATGTTATATATTCATTTAGGTGCCTATCTGATGGGTGGTTGTAAGTGAATGTCCGGAAGGCAATATTCAAAATAGTTAATTCAGATCTTATGAATGAGCTGCGTTGAAGGCCCATTTCTGCGACAGACCCTGTGAAGTATCTGTCATCCTCTTTTTCCCCACATGCTGCTTTGTGTAAGCTTCTCCCATGCAAAACAACTCACACAAATGGCCCACAAACTAGCTGCAAACCCAGGCATGCCTAAATCCCAGATGTAAACAGGTCTTTTGCTCAAGTAAGAATTCCACATCTCTAAAATGTCTATCGATCGAGGTGGACATCAGGATGGGCTGAAGAGCTCCCTGAAATCCAGCGGAAGAAGTGGGGCTTGAGCTGCATTTTGGAAGAAGTAGGTCAGAGAAGGAAGGCCAGGAACGAAGATGGAAGGGACAGAATGGGTAAAGGGATACAGGTAGGAATGATCCTGTTAAGTGAGAAGAGGTAAAGAGACTGGGCTTCCTGGAATACAGTTTATTACAGAGTCAAAAGACCATAAAGTAGAGCCTGATTATGGAGAGTCGTAAAAGTCAGAAAGGGAATTTGGGGTTTTATTACTGAGTACTGTAGGCACATACTGCAGGTTATAAATAAAGAAGGGATGAAATGTGAAAAAAAAAAAAAAACCCCACCAACTTAGCAAAGTTAAAAAATGCAGAATGATCAGAAAAATAAAAGGTGTTTGCAGAGGGTCTAGCTCAGGTAGTTACTATAATTATTTTGACATTTGTGACTTTGAGATGACAGTTGTTCATCTAAATGTCTGCATTCACTATGTGGCTAGAAAGATGAGGCTGGCACTGATGAAACACTCAAGCCTGATACTTTGGTCATACACATAAATGTGTTATTTTGCCACAAGAGTGAATAAGTTATAATTCTGCTGCTCTCCAGAAGCCCTGTCAACATTTGAAAGGGCATATGCTTATGTTAATGGTTAAAAACACACTTCAAATATTCTCTGTGATTTCTTTTGCACTCATTCTGACTTGACTATAATTTAGAATGATTACTTAAGAAATACCTTTGTTGTTCCTGTTCTTGATTCTGCTACATAAGTAGCTTGCATATTAATGCATAGTTGCATATTAATAGGTACATAGTAGATGTGTTTTTGCATATTGATTTAATGTTGTGCACAATTGATCATAGAGTTTAAGAGCATTTTGTCTTTGATAAACACTTTCTGTGCTTGGTAGAAAAATCTCCATGCAGACATTCCAGAACGGATCATAGAAATTCACATGTGTACGCATATACATATAAATAGATTTTATTTTATTTTATTTTTCCCAAAGGTTAAAATATAGAAGCAAGAAATAAAATTATTTTCTTTTGGGATGATTTATGTCTTAATTTCCACCTGCTCTATAATTAGAAATTTTGAACTCTGTAAATTATTTCAAGATAAAATTATTGCCCAAGTAAACTTCAGAAATTACATCATTAACCTAGGGACCTTTCTAAGCCTAGAACAACATTATTGGTACAAGTGCTTGGGCACACACAGACACATAAATAAAGAGCGAAGTTTAAAATAATTTGAAAATGATTTATCGTCGACTACCTCTATAGTTGGAGATTCAAGTATTATTACTTTACTTTAGTGCAACAAGGGAGGACAGTGAGTTGCTGTGGGCTAAAGGTAAATTATGATCTATTGCACAGGAGGAAGGAAATGTACTGAGGAAAGAAGAAGGAGTTGGGAGTATGCCATGTGTTTTCTGAAGTATTGCTTTAGGTAGTGGCTTGAAAAAAGTCTTTGTCTTGACCTTTGTTGGAAAAGGCCAGAGTAAAATGTGGGACAGACTACCTTCTGGAATCTCTGATTGTTAAGGAGAGGCATACTGACATGGGGAAGGTCAGATGGATGCACTGGAGCCTGATACAAACCAAGAAATTCAGAGTCTCAAGTTCCCTGCGTTCCACTTTGCTTAGCAAACCCATCTTTGATGCACCCACTTTAGAGTTTGAAGGTATCATTTAAATCATCAAGGCTTGGGACAACCAATCCAAGGTAAGTTTGAATCTGTGCTCTACTAACCGTATTTTTAAGTTGCACTGAAGTCTTGAGATTAGAGACTTGTTATGAACTCTTATATTGGAGAGTCTAATACCCATTTGTTTTTATTTGGAATAAGAAATAGTAAAGGGGCACCTTGGTGGCTCAGTTGGTTAAGCGTCCGATTTCGGCTTAAGTCATGATCTCGCAGTTCATGGGTTCGAGCCCTGTGTCACATTCTGTGCTGACAGCCAGCTCAGAGCCTGGAGCCTGTTTTCGGATTCTGTGTCTCCCTCTCTCTCTGACCCTCCCCTGCTCACGCTCTCTCTCTCTCTCTCTCAGAAATAAAGAAAATGTTAAAAAATTAAAAAAAAAGAAAGAGGTGGTAAAATTTCATTTTCAAAACAATGTGATGCAGGGAATGAAAAGACTAAAGTATATTTTAGCTCTATTATTTGCAAGATCGAAGTTAAATGTTTCAGAGTTATCTTATTTAATTCTCCTAATACCTTATGAGGAAAGACCTTGATACTTCTGCTTTGCAGCTGAGGAACCTGGGGCTCATCCTTGAGTATATTACCCTTGGTTAGAACATGGCAAAGCCATGATTCAATTGTAAGTTTAGTCTGGCTCCAATTCCTGCATTTTTCATCCCATGCCACGTTCAATCCTGCATTATTTTTATTACAACATGTGACAGATGAGAAAACTAATATCCAGAAAAGTAAAACCATCATTGCTCATCTAACCTGAAGCTTGCCTTCCTGGACTCTTCTTTCACAGGATTCTTGGGCTGAATAACAGCAAGCTTCTATTAACTATCAAAATATCTGGAGAAGTTTTCCTTGTTTGGCTTTAGGTTCGCAACCGGAAGTAACCGTCACCCATCTTCGAGCACCTGCCTATGCCCGTGACAAAGTGTTGGCTCTGGAAGATGCTGTGGACTGGCACTTTGGGGATGAAGTTGTTATCATCAGCAGAATAGGTGTCAAAGGTGCAAAACCCATGGAAGAGATTGTCATTGTGGACGTTGTGCACAATACAGACCTCTATCTGCGGTCACCCTTAAGGTATTGAATATCAGCTTGGCTCTGTTTAGACAGAAGAAGATGAGGTCTTAACTGTGTTGGTGTCTGGACACTCACTTATGTTTCAGTGATGTATTTGTGACCTTAAATAATGCTAGGTGTTTTAATAAGAAATTAATAAAGCATGAAAAGCTTGAAAGATTTAGATTTCTTAAGTAAGTTTCTCTTGGAAGACACTAGAGCTTCGACATTATGGTGCAATCGTCAGCAGAATTCCTAATTTTTGCATACTTGTGCCCACGGTTGACTCTTCTGTATCTGAGCTTCTAAAGAAATAGACTCCCAAATGGAGCACTACACTAATCTATTCCTAATAAGATTTGGACTAATACCTTTAGATGTGTTTTTTCTTTTTTCTTTTTTTCTGTTCAGATATTCTCACAACTTCACGGAGAATTGGGTGGCTGGAGGACGCCATATTTTAAAGGTCCCAGTGGTGCTGCTCAGCAGGAGAGTTACCATACGGGGAAATCTCACTACTGAGAGGATGAAGCACCTTGCTTCATGCCAGGAGGCTGGTGGTTCAGAAGGTAGAGCAGCATTTTGTTGGAAAGTCAGTGAGTGAGAGAGAATGTTCTTACTGTCAAATGATATGTGGTATTGTTGACTTCTTTCAAGATGGAATAAACCATTAACCTTTGCATACTCACGATAATCGTTAATTTTCAGAATGCTCTTGATAAATTGCCATTTCGTCTCCTACCTTCCACAACCTTGTGAATGAGGTAGAGAATAGTTTCCACTTGTGAAATTATTTCTCTGGGGCAAAAATATTCTGCAAAAAAACGTTTTTCCCAGAAGTCTTACCTCTGGTTCCAGACCCCGTCTTAAATTCTCAGGAAAACAATTTAATGCCAGAGTCACAGACACAGGCAGCACATTCTTACTGATTAGGCTGATAGGGCTCTTCTGTTCCACCTCACCCCCACTTTTGGAGTTTGTTTTCTGAGAGAACTACCACATACTTTAAGTAAGTGGTTGAAAAACTCAATTTATCTTCTAGAAGAATAACAGGCACTGAATCACACTGATGTGCCTATTAAACATCTATTTCAGGGATGGTTAGTTTAGTAGGTTATGTTTTGGTTTCCCAGGCTGTAGATTATGAAGCTTTCACATGTTGTGAAGATATCATTTGTCAACTTTGGTTTAGGATGGTGTGGGTGTCAAGGATGACTCCCAGGCATGAGCTCTGGATGGATGATGAGGCTGTTTAGTGAGATGAGAACAGGGACAGGTGTTGAAGTGGAAGGCTGAAGATCATGACTTTAATTTTGCACAAGACAGATGCCAGGCCAGCATGTGAGTAGAGGTGCCCTGGTAGTGTCTGGAACCTAGATGAAATGTCATGGTTGGGGTTAATATCTGAGTCATGTCCACATATAGATGCATATGAGTGTAATGTTGAAATGCGGTTGGGTGAGAGGGACCTTGACTCCACCTCAGTCACCTAGCTCACAAACATGTCTTTCTGAAAAAGTTTGGATACAGTGGGTTAGAATCCAGTGACTGCTAACTTTAACAACTCTGCTAAAATGGAATCTGCATTCTGTTCAAACCATCTTGGTAGTTCTCATACAGGTATTCTCAGATCTTATTGTCCAAAGCATTGCATTTGATTATGCTGCTAGAGAGATCAAACTTCTAGGTTCGGGCCATTATAAATCTTTTGGCTCCTAATGGAAAAGTCCCTGATTTCACCACAACTCTTTATTTTTTTTTTTTTTAACGTTTTTTATTTTATTTTTTGAGACAGAGAGAGAGCACGAGCTGGGGAGGGGCAGAGAGAGACGGAGACACAGAATCTGAAACAGGCTCCAGGCTCTGAGCTATCAGCACAGAGCCTGATGCGGGGCTCAAACCCACAGACTGTGAGATCATGACCTGAGCCCAAGTCGGACGCTTAACCGACTGAGCCACCCAGGAGCCCCTCACCACAACTCTTAAATGTTATTACAAAATTCTCAAAATAAAACAAATTCATAGACATTCTTTAAAAAAAAAAAAAAGTAACATCACTCACCCTTTCTTTGCTTGGGGCTTAAGTGTGGAAAGAAGGTAACCAAATAAATAATATGAGGCCTAGCCACTCAAAATATTATGGATCACTGGCCTAAACAATCAAAATTTGTGGTAAGGCATACAAAAATGAAACACCTCTTCATTTACCTCCTATATGTTTATTCCTGGGTGTTAGCAAATTATTCACTGTGTTATGATACATCATTTTGTATTTGTGGCAAATTGGTTTATTAACATGAACAATGAAGAAATAACTCAGAAGATGATTTTGTACCCATTCGGAGGTTAGTTCACACCACCAAATGCCATGTGTCAACAGAGAGTATCCTGGATCCTGAGGTCACAACACCCTGTGGCAGTGGTTGCTGAGTGCATTGTGGTGATGCACTTTGTTGTCCTCATTAGGGAAAGAGTTAGAAAGAAGGTTTTGGGGGTGGGGGAGGTGAGGATGCCACTCAGTTACTTTTATGGAGCCCTTTGCCATTTCTGCAGTGGCATTATTGCTAAGTCCCCAAACTGCAAAGCAGCAAAGTAAAGGGGGAAACCCCATTGGACAGCTTAAGACTAAAAAGAGCTGTGATTACTTTCAGCGCTCACATTTCTTCCCTACAATTATCAACCACGAGAAGGTCATTTTATTGCACGCTCCCTCCAGGGGATCTTTTGGATTGAAATAAGCATCTATTTAGGTTGGGTTTGTGGGTTATAGTCAGCCTCTTTGAGACAGTAATTAAGGTGATTGATTTGGGGGCTTCTGGAAATAATAGAGTGAAGGCAACATCATGTCCTAGTTATTGGATGTTTTAATTAATAATCCAAAGAGGAGAATCAAAGTAAAAGGGAAATAAGATTATTAAATGAAACAAACACTAATGGTTTGTCCCTTGTGTCGACAGTACCTTTCTTACCAGATGATTTGTCTGGAATCATGTTGCACATGCTTCAGGTCCCCCTGACTTCATTCTATGTTTCAGGTAATTTGCAGGACTGTTTATATTCCAAGAGTGAGAAGATGCTGGGATCCAGGGATCTGGGGGCCAGAGTCATTGTTCATTCTTTCCCAGAGGAGCCCAGTCGGGTCCAGTGGAAGGGAGTGCAGTTCCAGAACTTGGGACAAGCCTTCCATCAGCATCTGAGCTCACTGACTCTGGTGGGAGCTCTGAGAGGTAAGTGGGTCCAGGCCTATGATTTCTCATGTTTCTCTCTTCTTCCATGTTCAAGGCTCTACATACAGGGGACATGGTGAGTTCAAAGATGGATAATTATACTCTAGATCTGTGGTTCTCAAATTTTAGTATGCCTAAAAAAATTATTTGGGGAACTTTACTAAAATTTGGAGATTCTGCCCTGAAAAATTCTGGTGTAAGACAGTCCTAGCAATCTGAATTGTGATTCTAGAACAAGTAGTTTGTGGAGCACACTTTGAGAAATATCACGCTAGGTACAATAGAAGAGTGAACTACATAGATATGTGTCTTGATTCCTGCTTCTATTAATTACTAGCTTTGTGATTGCAGGCAAACTGATATTGAGTAGTATACATAATCAGTGCTATGAGAGCCCAGGCACAGTAGAAGGCATTTCATGTGTAATGGAACTACCTCAGAGGAATCTTCTGTTTAGGAAATTGGGAGAGAATGGGCTGAGAACTAGGTACTTTCCCTGGGCACATTGAGCAGGCAGATTGTGCAAATCTTGGCCAGAGCTAAAGATATAAGAAGGGAGCAGGAAATGTCAAATGCAGGTGAGAACAACTAGACTAAAAAACAAGATCAGAACCAGAGAAGAATATGACCAGATGTAGATAAAGGTGCTGAAACCAAAGTTGGCGAGCCATAGGAGCATCCAAGGCAAAAACGCAATACCAGAAGCTAACACACAGAGAATCAGAGATACTAACTAATGGAAACAGAAGCTCCCTTTCTGAGTTATCTCCAACACTGACACATTCAAGTTTTGCTTTTCTTGAAAAGCAAATGGGGATGATGTCTGACAAAGATTATCAGGGCATAGTTGGTGGTTCAGGTGGGTCTTGAGAGGCTAAGATTTCAGCAGGTACTGACAAAGTAATCCTTGAGCTCAAGTTAGCCTTGAGGGAAGAATCCTGGCACCTGCACATTTTTGTTGTTGTTATTTTTTTTTGTTTTGTTTTGTTTTTTACTCATCTGAAATCATCTGCATACCTAGGATATATATTTGTCCCAATTTGCCAAATCTTTTCCATATTATTTATTTTTGATATTCATTTAGGGAAATCATTCCTAACATGGCTCCTTCCCTAGCACATTGGGATGATCAGTATCTTTGTGCACTACTCTCTGGTTCTTTGGTCTCCTAGTGCTTATAATGCTGCAGAAAGTTTGATGTGGGGCCAGCTCCAGTATAAGTCAGGGTTACAGTTACATATGAGTTACCAATTGAACATAATCAAAATCCTTCCATGCTCAAAAGTCAGTCTGCTTCCTCCAACCTACTTCAGAATAGCTATGCTTTTATCTATTTAAAAAAACTGATGTTTATTTAGTTTTGAGAGAGAGATAGAGCATGAGAGGGGAGGGGCAGAGAGATGGAGACACAGAATCTGAAGCTGAGCTGTTAGCACAGAGCCCGACATGGGGCTTGAACTCATGAGTTGTGAGATTATAACCTGAGCTGAAGTCGGATGCTTAACAAACTGAGCCACTCAGGTGCCCCTTAAATTTGGTTTTATTTGAAAAGTGTTCAGTGCTTTAAAAAGTTTGAAAGTCACTGAATTAATACACTATCTCCTATAGGTCTCTGTTGAAATGCAGTGGTCTTTCCTGGGAGGGGTTAAAATATTTACCTGGAGGTTAGAAATTTCTGGCATGCTTGCTAAAGAATATTTTATTGTTTTATGCCCTGAAGGCCCTTGTGTCTGTGTGGCCATTTGCACCCAGCCACTAGAGTTAGAGGGTGTTGGAATATTTGCTACTTTTACAGGTTTACCAATCCCTGAATTCCACCTAGATAGCTCTGGAAACACATTAGTACTTACTGGTTATTCAGATGGGCTGGTCTATATTGAATGAATGGTATGACAGAGATCCAGAGTCAGGAAAAGTCTGCCGCAGGCAGTTTCCTAGAGGTGGATGGGCTAACTGATTGGTGAGTGATGTGAGCTTACCTGGTACTAGAGGAGCTGAGATCAAGGTGAATGTGGAGGCTCAGTGTCTATGGTGACACTATAGTTTAGAATTTTCTGGATAGCTCCAATTTATTTATTTTTATTTACTTTTTTAAATACATATTTTTGAGAGAGAGAGGGAGACAGAGCACAAGCAGGGGAGAAGCAGAGAGAGAGGGATACACAGAATCCGAAGCAGGCTCCAGGCTCTGGGCTATCAGCACAGAGCCCTACATGGGGCTTGAGCTCATGAACTGTGAGCTGACCTGAGCCAAAGTCAGATGCTTAACCGAATGAGCCACCCATGCACTCCTGGATAGCTCTAATTTAAAAGTCAAATTGTTCTGTAAACCAAAGAAATTTTTTCAGTACTTCAAGCACGTGATGTTTATACAGTATCTCTCACTAACTGGAAATAATACAAAACTCCTTTATCAGGATCTGTCTTTTAATTAGCCATTACTATTTTAATGTAAGTTTTCTATACCAGAATGAAGTTACACAAGTACAGAATTTATTAGTTTTGTTCATCTGTATGTCTCCAGCACAAGGCCTGATTCCTGAAATACATAGTTGATATTCAGTAAATAATTGTTTATCGACTGATCGGGTTGATGTATCTTGACTGAGCAGGGTGGGTACATGAAATATGCCCATGGAGCCGGTGTAATGATTTTCCTAAATGTCAATTTGTTTTTGCATAGTAGAGATATTTCACTTTCACTGTAATAAAGCTACCACATTCAAATGTGAGAGTTATGATCCTCAGGTCAACCTCTGGCTTTTTTCTTCCATTTTGGAATTAGAATCTCTGGCCGTCTTGGGCCAAGGATATTATTTCCTGGGAAGTTAAAAAAATTATGTCACAGCTTGAAGAAATAATGACTGTATCTCCTCATGGAAGATGTGATTTTCAAAGATCAGGTTTGGTCCTTCAGGAATATTTCTTCCATTGTCCTTGGCTTCTCTCCAGTCACTTTCTCTTGTGCTGTGATGAGAATTGATATCAAAGATGGTGGCCAACTGGAATTTTGACAGCTCGATGTTCTTTGATGGTTTGGCCATACTGTGGTTTTCTCTCTAGCATCTGACTCTTGGATTCTGCCTTGCTTATCTCTGGTATCTTTGAGACTCATTGGCCCGTTTTCTTGATTTGGTTTCTCTTTCAACCTCCTCATTTCCTGAGTTTCATTATTGTGTGGGAAAATGTTCTCAGTTATATTATAATTTGATTTGGAAATGATCAACAGAATCTGAGGAGCCATCAGGATTCACTTCAGATGTTTGCCTTACTCTTTCTTATTCAGATTCCTATATCCAGGGCTGCACGGTGTGGAGCTCTTTCAGCAGAGGCCTCAGCATGTCAAGGACCTTGGGCCTGAAGGTGGACAGTAATACGTTCTACAATATTTTAGGCCATGCTCTGCTTGTGGGTAAGTGATGAGCTTGTTTTGGCATTCCTGATTAGGGTAAATCCTTCTTCAAAAGGCATTTTCCCAAAATTTGACTTCCTAATTTATAAAATACTTCAGCCTCTGGTCATTAGAAATAGGCCATAATTTAAAATTCTGAATTTCAGGGGCACCTGGATGGCTGTGTAGATTAAGCATGTGACTGGGGCACCTGGGTGGCTCCGTCAGTTGAGCGTCCGACTTCGGCTCAGGTCATGATCTCACGATGTGTGGGTTTGGGGCTCTGTGCTCACAGTTCAGAGCCCTGGAGCTTGCTTCAGATTCTGTGTCTCCCTCTCTCTCAGCCTTTCGCCAGCTCACATTCTGTCTCTCTCCCAAAAATAAAGATAAAAAAAAAAATTGAAGCGTCTGACTTTGGCTTGGGTCATGATCTTGCCATTCCTGAGTTCAAGCCTTGCACTGGGCTCTGAGCTGACAATTCAATTGTGCTCACAAGCATAGAATCTGTGCTTCAGATTCTGAGTCTCCCTCTCTCTGTGTCCCTCCCCTACTCACTCTCTCTCTCTCTCTAAAATAAATAGTAAAAACATTAAATTTAAAATCCTGAATTTTAATTTACTCATCACTAATTAGCTTCCTAAACTTTACCAATAAGAAACTGATCTTTTAAAGGTGACCTTTCAATTCAGGTTTAATAAATATGAAATCAGAGCTTTTCACATTTACTGCCAGCAGTTTTCACAGTGATTCAAAGTCACATAAATAAATCCCTCAACAGTGTCATGTATGATAAATCTTGGTGTTGGACAAGGAGTTGAAGATCCTGAATTCTGTTCTCAGCTGCTCCTGTGGCTTGCTATAGACACTCATGTTTTAGAATCTTCTGCTTCGTCACTTGTATTCACTTTTTTCTCCTAAAGTTCATTCCCCTTGCAGAAGCCAAAATTTTTCTTAAAAACCTCAGATTGCATCCTATCACTCTTATCCTTAAAACTCTTTAAGAATTTCTTATTGCTCTTAGATTTATCTTTAACATGAGTTGGAAGACTCCCTCCATGGAATGCCTGGGTGGCTCAATGTTGGACTTTGGCTCAGGTCATAATCTCCTGGCTCATGAGTTCGAGCCCTTTGTTGGGCTCTGTGCAGACAGCTCAGAGCCTGGAGCCTGCTTCAGATTTTGGATCTCCATCTTTCTCTGCTCCTCTCCTGCTCATTCTCTGTCTCTGTCTCTCAAAAATAAACAAATGTTAAAAAAAAAAACAACCTAAAATAAAAAGAAGATTCCCTCTGTGATTTCACCTCTATTAATATTTGTAAACTTGTCTTGCTCTTTTTCTATTCCTCTGTACTGTAGCCACACTATTTTATTTTAATTCGTTCAAAAGGCCACACATTTTTTTTTTTTTTTGCCTCAGGGTCTTTGCACAAGCTTTCTCCTCTGCTCATACTGCTGGCTCTCTTCGTGTAAAATTTTCTCTCCCACACTGCTAACTCAAGTCCCTCCATTTAAGCTCTTTCAGTACCAATCATTATTTATTTATTTAAAATTACATATCATGTTTCTCATCATATGAGTAGTGTCTATTTGTACCACCAGATTTCACGTGAATATTGTTTCCTTAGCATTTAGCACACTAACTAGTGCCTTGTAGGTATATTTGTTGAAAGAAATGAATGAATTAGTGAACAAATTGTCTTTGAATACATTGGAATACAAAAGAAAATCAGAGGTTTTCAATGAAAGTGAGACTGTAACTGGATTTTCTAAGTAGTATTTTATATATAAATTAATTCTGTGATACCATCATTGGGAACATGCATGGGTTTCATTTAAGAATGATCTGTTGAGAAAAAGGCTGTAAAGCTCCTAATCCTGAGAGGGAAACTGTTGAGTGAGAAAATACGGATCATATAAACTTGCTTTAAAATAAACTCCAGCTCTAAATGACAAAGAGGCAATCAGGTGCAGGAAAATCCTTTGATAGGCAAGGAAAGCTACAGGGCACTTAAACTAGCATTTAGAGGATTGACTTTGTTCTTACTTTGGCCTGTGTGAGGGGAAACGTGTGCTGACACCTGGAGCAGAAGTGCGGGAAGGTGCCCTAATGATAACTAATTTAGCCAAAAACAGTTACACAGAATAGACATTAACTAAGCAAGAAGTAAACCTACAGGAGGAATTTAATTTAGCCTTTAGTGTTTATTGTGAATTGGAAGCTCTTGACATCTATACTGCAGGTGATGAAATTAGAATATTTCTTTATTAGTGCATTACAGAGAAAGCACTTAATTTCATGCAAAATGAGCCTGTAAAGACAGATTCATAAAATGACATGGGAAGCCAGATACCTAAATACCTCATAAGGAGAAGGGTCTGTGGGGCTGCTTTTACTGATGTCACATACATGACTAATCGTTCTCTGTAGTGTAGCCCCTGCTCTTTTGTTCTCTTCTATTCCAAGCCTCATTGGTTTAGGTATGAGGGTCCCAGGCACTGGCCAACCTGTTGTTCCAGAACATTCCACATCTTCCAGGGGAAGAGAGTAGCATGCAGATAGTTGGTGGCCGATTCGAACAGCTAGGAGAGGGACACATGGACATGTGGCATTTGACTATGGAGACGGTCACTTAAACTCTTCCTAAGAAGCAAAACATTACATCTACTTCTTCTATACTTTATTTAAAATGAACTTCTGATTCACTACGATTCTCTAGAACTAAAAAGCCCATATAATCTGTTTCTCTTTGGTTCATAGATTAAAAGTACAAAAACAAATTTAAAAAATTTGGCACATGCAAAAGAAGAACAAAAATGTTGCCATATCCTTCGGTTTCCTGGGGGACATGAAATGTGCTGAATGAAGTAACATGACCCTTTGTTCTCAGGTATAGACATGGACAGAAAATCTATCTCTTGAGAGGCTACTCCTGAAAGAAAAATGGGTAAGTATATAAATTGCTTTTAAATCCATTACATC
The DNA here is from genome assembly GCF_003009895.1 of Hyaena hyaena. Taxonomy (NCBI): domain Eukaryota; kingdom Metazoa; phylum Chordata; class Mammalia; order Carnivora; family Hyaenidae; genus Hyaena; species Hyaena hyaena. The sequence continues at coordinate 763,172 of NW_024081327.1, forward strand.
CCTAAGCTGTCATATATTTGTTAGACAGACCTGATGGCAAAATGTTATATACCTTAAATTTGTGGAACATACTGAATGCTTACTAAATACATATATATTTAGGGGTATCTGGGTGGTTCAGTTGGTTAAGCGTCCGACTTCTGCTCAAGTCATGATTTCGTAGTTTGTGGGTTCGAGCCCTGCACCGGGCTCTGTGTTGACAGCTCAGAGCCTGGAGCCTGTTTCAGATTATGTGTCTCCCTCTCTCTCTGCCCCTCCCCTGCTCGCTCTCTGTCTCTCTTTGTCTCAAAAATAAATAAACATTAAAAAAATTAAAAACTAAATGTATGTATTTATGTAAACTGTAATGTGTATTCATAGAAGCAAGACCATTGAGTTATATAAATTGTAATTATGTTTGTGACTCCCCTGGGTTTGATTTGTCTTTTCTTAAATTAGGCTGGCCAGGACAGGGAAATGTAATAAGAAACAATGTGATCATCAGTGTTTCTGGCACCGAGGGACTCTCCAGTCCTGAAATGTTGACCCCATCTGGCATCTATATCCGCAATCCCACCAATGTTGTAGAGGTAAGATCTGTAGTTCTCCTAGGAAGGTCAGAGCTGAGAAGCCATAGAATTCACCCCAAAAGTTATTTGGAGTGACAGTGGCAGTAGAATGATATAAAGTGCTTACTTGTTGCACACTGGTATCAAGAAACAACTTTATAATTTTAATGTTAAACAGGTGCTTTCGAATAAACATAATCATTTATCTCCAAATTCCTGTGAACACTCTTTGAAGCAATATCTGCAGGTGGCAAAACAAAGTAGATATTGGTTATTTTCTCATCATTTCGATTAATACAAACTACAGTATCTTCTTGAGCTGTCTGCTGTGGTTGCTGATTTTTGTCTCAATTCCAATAATAATTACTTATTAAGTCTTCATTATCTTGCTATATTAATGTGGTCATATTGTTGCCCTTTTGAATGTTTCTTTATTTTGAGAGGGAGAGAGAGCGCGTGTGCAAGGGAGCATGAGCAGAGGAGGGGCAGAGAGAGAAAGACAGAAAGAGAGAGAGTCCAAATCAGTTTCCATGCTGTCAGCACGGAGCCCAACATGGGACTCAATCCCATAAACAGTGAGATCATGACCTGAGCCAACATCAAGAGTCAGATGCTTAACCAACTGAGCCACCCAGGTGCCCCATATATTGTTGCCCTTTAAGAGTATTCAGAACTGAGGGTCAGCAAAGTCATGAGGTATATGAGATCATGTCAGATTCCAAGACAAATAAAGCTTACTCTGATGACCTTTTTTATCCTATTATTTTGTACAACTTAATGTTACTTTATATCGGCAAATTTCTCCCTAAACACTTTAAGAAATTTATTTTTTAGAGTATAGTTTAACCATATATCTGTGAATGAAGAATTACGTCAGAGTAGGGGAAAGGCTATTTAATATTTCCTTTCTTAAATTTTTTAAAAGCTTATTTATTTTGAGAGAGAGGGAAGGAGGGAGAGAGGGAGGGAGAGAGAGAGAAAATGAACAGGTTAGGGGCAGAGAGGGAGACACGCAGGGATCCCAAGCAGGCTTCTCAGTGCCAGCGCACAATCTGACACAGGGCTCAAACTCACGAACTCTGAGATCATGACCTGAGCCAAAATCGAGAGTTGGCTGCTTACCCGGCTGAGCCACTAGGCGCCCCTAGTATTCTTATAAAGATACAGAATCTTTTAAAGATTCTATCCTATGGATCATCTCCAGAAGGGTTAAGGGCCTCGGTCTTCTAGGACACTCATCAGAACATCTATTGTGTCATGATTTCTGGGGAACCCAGACAGTGAACCAACCAACCAACCTCCCTCCCTCCCTCCCTCTCCCCTTCCCTCTCTCTCTCTCTCTTTCTCTCCCCCCATCATCTGTTTTTAATTACTTTCAGCTGAATAACCCCCAGTAAAAGTCATGGTTATCTCCTCAACCTCCCCCCAGACTCTTAATTATGTTTATTCCAAGGACAGCACTTACACACCATTTTAGGTGCCTAATAGGGACAGCTAATAGGCCGCTAAGGAAAGGAGGCAGAACTGCTTCAATGGAAGGAAACCAAACTCTAGACCCAGAACAAGAGCAGCATTTAACTTGTTGGCGATCATGAGGCTTGTTGTGCAGTTATACCGGCAGCTTTGGGGCCCAAAGAGCTCTGTTTTTGTGCACTTTGTCAGACAGCATAACTCGGCTGCTTTGAAATACCTAGAGGAACGTTGTCTACTTGGTCTTCCTGTGTGGGGCTGGAGCATGTCTAGGTCCTGCATTAAAGCCAGGGGTGCTGCCCGTTTTCCCTTGCTTCACCAGTTGGCACAGTGTACCATGGTGGTGTCCTGGACACTTGTCTGGTGGAATAATTGTACCACCTATGTGTTCAGAGTACGAGAGGGCCATCTAAAAAGCTGACGCATCACCTGGGCTTTTGCAGACCTGTGAAGAGTACCCAGTCAGCAATGAGAAAACAGTCCAAAGCAAGCTGTTTGTTTCCCATTAGGTGCTTTCTATTTCTTTTCATTTCTTGCCTCCTCTTCTATCTACTTTACAAAATTAAAAAAAAATACAATGTATATGTTTTGAGAATGAGGTTTTAGTTTAAGCTTGTAGTGCAGATTGATTAAAGCTATTCCTTAGATATATTCCTGACGTTTTCATCTTTGATACCTTAAAAATCTGTAGTTCTCTTTTCTTTTCTTTTTTAAAATTCTTTTTATGTCTTTATTTTATTTTGAAAGAGAAAGACAGAGTGTGAGCAGGGGAGGGGCAGAGAGACAGGGAGACACAGAATCTGAAGCAGACTCCAGGCTCTGAGCTGTCAGCACAGAGCCCTTAAGTGGGGCTCAAACCCACGGACTCTGAGATCAGGACCTGAGCCAAAGTCGGATGCTTAACTGACTGAGCCACCCAGGTGCCCCTGTAGTTCTCCTTTCATTACCTATCAGCTTTTAGACCCCAGCACAGTGTCTGAAACATACTAGTTGTTCAGCAAAAATTAATTAGATATAATGAATGAATGTTAAGTATAACTCCATACTTGAAGAATGGAGGGAGGAAAGAGAAAAGTAAATAGTAGATTCCAAGATACCACAAATCTTGATGACTGAAAAATAAGATGTTTAGTCTGGGCAGCATTTAAATCCTGTGGGACTTATCTCTCAGTGCTAAATCTGGCATCATACCCTCCAGTTTCTTAGCTGCATGCTAGCTGGTGTTCTACTTTGCTGACTCTTTCATATTCTGTTGTCTAGAGTACATCATCTCTAAAGACACAGGTGATAACTGGGTGCATGTGGCAAAACAAAAAACATATGAACTCCTCTTGACCCTTATGGCCAATGAAGGCCATTTTTAGTCACTGAGCAAGCACTAAGTTCATGTTTATTAAGTGTATCTTATGTGGATGGTACACAGAGAACTTTGAAAAAATATATTTTAGAAATAGGCCTTAATACCAAAGGGATGCCAAAGAAGCCACAATAATAATAATTAGAGAGAGAGAGAGTGTGTGTGTAATATGTGGAACAGGAAGAGATGTGCTAGAAAAACCTGCTGTCTTCTAGGGTTGTTCTGGTATTCAGGGGAGAGACATTCCTGTCCTCTGAGGAACTCTTTCCTAGGTAGTGGCTTCTGTGTCCTGCTATGTGAGTAGTTAAGAGCCTAACTGCCCCTAAAGGGATGGTAGTTGAGTCTTATGTGTGCTTAGTTTTTGTTTCCTTTCCTCCTACTTTGTTTTTAAGCTTCCTTGCAGTTTGGCAAAGATATATACTTTTTAAAAGTTTATTTATTGTGTGAAAGAGAAAGAGAGAAAGAGAACATGCATGTGCAAGTGGGGGAGGGGCAGAGAGAGAGGAAGAGAGAGAGAATCCCAAGCAGGCTCTGCGCTGACAGCCTGATCCAGGGCTCAAGCTCCTGAAGAATGATGTCATGACCTGAGCCAAAATCAAAAGTCAGATGTTTAACCAGCTGAGTCACCCCGGTGCTCCTGGCAAAATATTTTTTAAAAGTAATTGTATTTGTGTGATTCATTGGGATTTTTTAAAAAGCGTTCAATTCTGAAATAATTTTAGATTTAGAAGAAGTTGCAAAAACATAACCAAGAGTTCCTATGGGCCCTTCCCCAGCTTCTCCTAGTGATATCATAAACATGGTCGTCACCGTATCAACCATCGCCATAGTGGTATCCAGAAATGGGTATGGCCGTCACCGTATCAACCATCGCCGTGGCAGTATCCAGAAATGGGTATTACTGTCACCGTATCAACCATCACCACAGCAATGTCAACCAGGAAGTTGACATTGGGGCAAACTGTTAACTAAACTAAAGCCCTTATTTGGACTTGAAGGAGGTGGCTTAATCTGAGTGGCTGGATGACCAATTCTGATAGCCTAAACTCTTCCTCTCATATACAGGAGTCTGACCTTGAAATCTCTGGCCTGGTGGGCAGGCAGGGAAGAAACAGTTGGTCCTTAAATGTCTGCAGTGACTTATGGTTACATATTATTCCCAATTTTCCCTTACCCAGAGCCGAGGACCAAATGTTCTGCCACAGCGCGTGGAATTCACCTTGGTTTCTAGTCAGCCAATTCGACAGTTCACTCATCCTCAACCCTGCACGGGACGAGGGGATTTCAAGTGTGCTATTTCTTTTTAGCTTCCAGAGCTGAAGTGCTCTGCCTGCCTCCCCGCCCAGGCTGCCGCTGAGCCAAGCCCAGGACAATCTCTTTGCAAAGCAAAACCTGAGCTTTTGTCTTCTTGCTAGTGATAGGCTATTTAAGCATGCTATTGCTGCTTGAGTATCTGAGACCCTTGTGGTATGTCTCTGAATCCTCCTTACTAGGCCTTTCCCATGCTTTTCAAAAACAGATGGGTGGTGGTCCTTCAGTGCTTCACCTGTGGCCTTTAGAGCATTCTATTTCTGGGGTATCTTCCCTTGACCCTCTAGCATCTGAGTCTGTGACTCCATTTATGGTGATTTCTTGCTATCTATCCAGAGGCTCCATCGCTCCATCTTTTCAGTAGACATAACCTATGTCAGCCTCAGGCTGGAAAGTCTTTGCTCTCAAATAGCAAGGGACTGTTCACCTCCAGAGCTTTAGAGTATCCCATGTTTATGTAGGCACTGGAAATTTCCCATGACCAGACTCCTGTTTAGGATAGTCCGTGGAAAAACCCTGGAGACAAGCCCTTTGGAAACATCCATTTAATTTGAGGGGAATTTGTTCTGGTTTGTGAATCAATTTTGTAAGGAATTCTGTGTTTAAAGGCCAATTTTCAGTTCTCCAGCTCTCCCCACTCAATAGCTAATGTATATTTAAGAGCTGCCTGAAGGGTTAACTCACTTTTTTTTTTTCCTAGTGATTATAGATGCACACCTCAAGGAGCTGGCTTACTTGGGCAGTTAATTTCTCTCTGGAATTTCTCTTGCTTGAATGTCCATAATACATTGACTTCCGCAAAGAATTGATTTCCACACAAAATTCCCTGCTTGCCTTAAACCCTTCCCCACAAGCCGCCGGCTGCCTGCATAAATATGTGGTTTTTCCTCATGAATCATTTGTAGCATACCCAATTGGAATGGAGAGTGAAAAGGGCTGGGAAGTAATGTGATCTGACTGTTCAAGTGCTTCTTTTATGAGAAAAGTGAGTCTTACTAGCTAACAGAAGACCAAAGTTACAATATTCTGCCCACCTAAAAATGCGCTTGGAAAGCATTTATATTTATATATGTTCACCCAGATGTTCCATAAATGCTAATGACAGTAGGGCAGGTGATTCTACAAATCTATTCATTTACTCAAAATACATGCTCTCTGAGCACCTGTCTGGCAAAGGTGATGAATATGAATGTAGTCCTTGGAATGAATATATTCTTGAAATATTTGAATCTTTTTCCTCCTAGGAGGGTCTTGGTAATGAATGAGCATTTCATTGGTGATGATATAGAGGTGTACCTCCAAGTGAGATGTACCTTTGTCGTTGTTTATATTCTTGCAGAAAAGGTGGGGATTTAAGAAGCTCCCATTCCCTAATTCTTAGTGCTTATATACTCATGGACTTTGCCATGGCTCACACATGTGCCAAAGATGTAGCCCACTGTACAGGCTGTGTGGAAGGTATAACTTCACAAGTACTTCTCGCAGGAAGGTTCCAATTGCATAATCATAACAGAATCGGTAGCCACATTACTTCCTTGTGTTTCTATGAGGGCTGAAGAGACATATTGAGCACTTGTATTTGCCAGCCCAGCCATAGTGGTTCTTTCTGAAGCTGAGAATCGTGAGCACATGTCCTGTTTTCTAGCATGAGGAAAGAATGGAGATAGCTGGATTTGATGCTATTAAGTGTTCTTTTTGGAAATGCCTAATGCCAGATTTGAATGCTTAAAAAGATAGAATGTTCGTCTTTCCATCAGAATTTAGAGATGGGCTACTGGAGAGTAGGTTATTTCAATAACACCTAGTGCCAGTCTAGATCAGGTTTCTCAGTCATGATAGTATTAGTATTTTGGGTGCTAGAATTCTTTTTCAAAAGTTTGTTTGCTTGTTTTGAGAGAAAGAGAGAGAGAGAGGGGGTAATCAGGGGGAGGGGCAGAGAGATAGGTAGAGAGAGAATCCCAAGAAGACTCCGTGTTGTCAGCACAGAGCGTGATGTGGGTCTTGATCCTTTGAAATCAAGAGTTGGATGCTTAACTGACTGAGCCATCCAGACACCCCTTGGGTGCTATTCTTTGTTGTGAGAGTCTGTGCTCTGCACAGCATCATTCCTGGTCCACTGCTCAGGACTATGGCACCCCACGATGATTGGAGTCTTAGGGAAGGCCCAGATTTCCTGAAGTCATGTTACCATCTTGAAGAGTAATTCAAATTCATATTGCATGATGTCCAAAAGTCACTTGTGCCGAGTTCCATGTGGTAGGTGAGACACATGATTAGAATTTTAAATGGCCTCAGGAAATTGGAGAAATGCTCAGAATCCTAAATAATGAAGTACAGGAGAAAAGGGTCTGCCAGTCCACAAAGAAAGAAAACATTCTGTAACTGAGTGAAAAATGAGGAACGGCTGGCTAATTACAAATACCCAGGATGAGAGAGCCTTTAGGCACACAGTGGAATAACAAGCTAAAGTTAAGGAAACAGCACTGTGGTTGTGTCAGTCTGTTTTGGCTCCTCAGTCAGGTCCTTGCTGGTGCCTACTGGCCAGGCTTTCTGTCTCTGTTAACTCTGGTCTCACTTATACTTCCCCTAGAGGCAGAAGACCTCCAGGCGCTAGGGTGTTGCGTTGTGGGATTGGTTCCTCTTCTCAAATGAGGCAGAAGTTGAGTATTGCTGGTTTTAAGACAATTATGGAAGGTTTTTCTTCCATATTAACTTTACTTGGTTGTGTGTGTGTGTGTGTGTGTGTGTGTGTGTGTGTGTGTGTGTGTGTGTATTTTCCTAGTGGAACATGTGGCATGCCCAGACAGGACAAGTCCCCTTCTGTAGGGAGTACTGCTATCTAATGACCGCCAATGGGCTACTGAGGTCCAGAGAGCTACCTGTAATAATACCTAAACTCCTTTCATTTAGAAATCGAAGTTATTAAAGTATTAGTCTAGAATGACTGAAGCTATGGACTGAAATGAGTTTACTCAACCTAAAGGTAGAGAACAGCTACAAGTAAAAGAGGGTCTTTGGAGTCTCTACTGTTGGTCTTCCTTTACTCAGAATGGAGTAAAACTCCTTGAGCCATATGAAAGGCTGTGACAGAGAGCTCTGTCCCTGAGCAGCCAGAACTTCCTCCTTCAGTTCCAACCCTGTTTTTTTGTCCTGTCCTAATGTCCATATTCATCAAGACATGCATTAGTGTTCAGTAGACATTGCTGACAATCTCAGTCTTTTATTTTTCTTTTTTAAATTTATTGTCAAGTTAGCTAACATACAGTGTCTACAGCAGGCGAAGATATTTACAAATGACACACGAGATAAAGGGTTAGTATCAAAAATCTATGAAGAAGTTGCCAAACTCAACACCCAAAAAACAAAAAATCCAGTGAAGAAATGGGCAGAAGAAATGAATAGACACTTTCCCAAAGAAGACATGAGATGGCTAATAGACACATGAAAAGATGCTCAACATCACTCATCATTAGGGAAATACAAATTAAAACTACACTGAGATATTACCTCACACCTGTCAGAGTGGCTAAAATTAACAATTCAGGCAACAGATATTGGTAAGGATGTGGAGAAAGGGAGACCCTCTTGCACTGTTGGTGGGAATGCAAACTGGTGCAGCCACTCTGGAAAACATCATGGCAGTTCCTCAAAAAATTAAAATAGAATTACCCTATGACCCAGCAATAGCACCACTAGGAATTTATCCAAAAGATACAGGAGTGCTGATTCATAGGAGCACATGTTACCCCAATGTTTATAGCAGTGCTATCAACAATGGCCAAATGATGGAAAGAGCCCAAATGTCTATTAACTGATGAATGGATAAAGAAGATGTGATATATATTATATATACAAACACACACACATATACACACACACAATGGAATACTATTTTGCAATGAAAAAGAACACAGTCTTGCCATATGCAATAATCTGGATGGAACTGGAGAGTATGAAATAAGTCAGTCACAAAAAGACTGTTATCCTAGGTTTTCACTTACATGTGGAATTTGAGAAACTTAACAGAAGACCAGAGGGGAAGGGAAGGAAAAATAAGTTACAAACAGGGAGGCAAACCATAAGAGACAGAAAACAAACTGAGGGTTGATGGAGGTAGATGATTGGGGATGGGGGGGGCAGATAAGTGATAGGGATTGAGGAGGGCACTTGTTGGGATGAACACCAGGTGTTAAGTATGGGTGATGAGTCATAGGAATCTACTAAAATGTCAATGTTTTCTTCTGTTGTTCAAAAACCTATGTCAGTCCTCATTAACTTTATGTCTACGCCTTGATAATGCTCAATCCCTTAATGCTGGATTTTCAGACCCCTCATCTTCCTTAAACATACTCTTCAAAATGTCTTTTCCTGCCGACTAGTGAGGATTAGCTTAAATCCTCACCCATGTGTCTCTCTGTGCCTTCTGAGCTCAGCATGCCATTTTTCCATTTGATGGGAATGGAAAGGATTTTATACTGTCTGGAATTTTGGTGTGAACAGAACAATTCTTTAGTTAAATCTGAACTGAAAAATGCTGTCCAATTTTGAGGAAGCCTATATTCATGTAGCAATATCAAACTGTACTTCAGTCTTGTCCACCAGGTTTTACCTGGTATCTGAATGGTTAGCTTACTCTTTTCTGAGGACCACAGATGCATATTTCAAGGAGCTGGTTTACTTGGTCAGTTAATTTCTCTCTAGAATTTCTCTCACTTGAATGTCCATGATACATTGACTTCTACAAAGAATGTTGCTCAGTATGTTTTATCCACTATTGGAAAGGCTTATGACCTTCTTTCTACTTCTGCCTTTGACCTGGTGACATGGCTTTGCATTGCATTGCATCCTTCTGTTTACATTTGTAAATCTTCACTTGTGCCCTATTGTTTGGCATCCTGATTCTGAGCGTTGCCTTCATTTCTCTACTTTAGCCTACTATCTCTGACACTTCCAGGTTTGGACATGAATTGAGTTTACTCTGAGTTATTAGCTCTGTGACTTTGAGGAAGTTACTCAACATCTCCAAGATTCAATCTGTCTGTCTGTGAAATTGTAATAACAATACATAATTCAGAATTGTTGCAAAAGTAAAGGAGATTAAAATCTGGTACATGGGCAATAGCATCTTCCTTAGAAATCTTGACCATGAGTATTGTTATCACATTTGGCTCTGAGTTAAAAAAAAAAAAAAAGATAATTATTTCCATGGAAAAGAAAATTTCAACGTAAGTATAACTTGCACTGAGTTAGATAATCTTTTTGTGGGGATCTGGTAACAGATTCCCACCCTGATTGTCTAATTCTCCATCCTCCAGTTTTCAACCAGGGCTTCCATGGACCCTGGGCTCCCAAGGCAGCTCATGGCAATCACCAGGAAGTGAATTCTTTCCAGTGTCTGTCTTCTCTTTGAACATCTCCTGGAGCCCTGATGACTAAATAGTACACTGTTAGTATCTCAGTCACCTCCAGAGAAGTAATTCTAAGAATGGGCTTAAAAGATCACCTATATTGGAAACACCTGTGGTGCTCAAAAGTGCAGAGTACTGTCTTCACACCCTTCACCATAGCCATCAGCACCTGCTAAGTCAGAATATCTAGTGGTGGGGCCTAGAAATCTGTATTTCATATACCCCAGGTTAGGACTTCCAGACAGAATACAGCATACATGGGTAAATTTCAATCTTAGAAATATAACTAATAAATTTTTAGTAAAGTATATCCCATACAATATTTGAGATATAATTATATTAAAAATAGTGTTTTTAATCTGAAATAGAAATCTTGCCGGGCTTCTGTGTTTTCATTTGCTAAAGGTTACTCTATCTTGCATGCACGCTAAAGTTTAAGAACTGTTTTAACAAGACATTCATAGGACAGTATAGAGTAACTGTGGCACTGGTGTATTTTATCAAACGACATTTAATGCCTTATTGGGTTGCACAGCATCACAATCCCTTTTGCTTTACATTCTTTCTTCTATGACATGATGCCAGTGTTCAAGAAGAGCTGTCTTCATCCCATAACATGTGCTCCCAGGAAATGAGTTTCTCACAGAAAGGACCCTCCAGCTTTCTTATTGTCATACAGCTGGGCCATGCCACACCCACAAGTGATCAGGGATGAACTGTGTGGAAACCTCTGGAGCTCCCTTTGTCCCCGTAGGCCTGAGGGTGGCTGAGGAGCCTGTTTTTGACTTCTGTTCTCTAGGTGTACATGAGCATCTTAGCCTCAGACTTGCTTCTCAGGCTGAGAGAGAAAAGGTGCACACAATTGCATAGGAAGTATTCCAACAGCTTGGTCCATTGGCCTTTTTTCCCTCCTGCTGAAACATACAACAATCAACATACCATTTACGTTACTGCCTGAAGTTAGGTGTTGCAAATTCAGATACCCATAGAGGCTGGACTAGTATCATAAATAAGTGAAGCAGAAAGGATAGAGTCTAGGACAGAATAGCCATAATCCAAGAAGGCAGGTCCATCTAGCTGGTCCATGGATACCCCACAGGAATTTGGGCTCAATATTGTTAAACCGAAAGTCTGAATTTTTATATTTATATCAAGTCTCCTGATTTTAAAATGTTGGAAACAAGGGTGCCTGGGTGGCTACATAAGTTGAGCCTCTGACTCTTGATTTTGGCTCAGGTCATGATCCCTGAGTCCTTGGATCAAGCCCCATGTCAGGCCCTAAGCTGAGCATGGAACCTGCTGAAGACTGACTCTCTCTATCTCTGTCTCTGTCTCTGTCTCTCTGTCTCAGCCTTTCTCCCTCTGCCCCTCTCCCTTGCTTGTATGCTTGCTTGAATGTGTGTTTTCTCTGTCTCTAAAAAAATATAATAAAATAAATAAAATGTTGGAAATAAAGTAACCATTTTTGTGAACATTGGGTTGGCCAATGAAAAGACTTCTGGTACAATAATAGATTCTTTCTGGAGTTAGTTTTCTACTCCCTCTTAAATTATATTACACAGTGATGATTATATTGCAGGCACCTTATCGAGTTTGTAAAGATAATCCATTGTGTTCAGTTTGATCAGAATTATAGCTCAAAACTCATATGGTCTAATGGAGAATTTAAGTTTACATGAACATATAAAATACATCAAATTATTTATATAGGAAATCCTATAAAGAAGTATTAAGGTGATTAAAATAATCTAATCAGGAGAAGAGTACATTGAGGATATTCAAGATGTATTTGAGCTCAGACACCATGTCTCAGAACTAAGGCATAGCTAGTACAATCACTGGCCTTCAGCCCATAGCCAAATCTTTGATTTGTTCAAAGGATTGGTAAAAGATGGTTTGCATAGACTTGGCCTTAAGGTATGCCTTTGCCCCTATATACTGTTTCGTACACCAAAGAGGAGGGCTTGGATTGACGACAAAGTAAGTTCTCACTATGGAAACTTATGAGAACACTTTAACATGAGATACCACGTATTAAAATTGGCAAATTACAGTCTAGTTGAGCTGCGTGGAGGAAGAAAAATGAGAGTATTTCCAATCCCTGGGGTGAGTCAGGGTGGGGGAAGATGGTGACATGTGAAGAGTAGATGAATCCATGAAAGGATCAGTATATGGATCAGTATACTTCAACAGAAAGTAAATAAAAAGGCAAAATACACACATAGAAGAGTCTTTCGGGCAACTGCATTGTGTCTGGAATAACCATTATTTAACCATCCTTAATTTCTGTAGGGAAACAGGGTGTATGTTGCTGGTTTGGGCTACTTTTTTCATCTTGTGACCAGCCAGACATCACAAGCTCCACTTCTCTCCTTCAGTCAGAACACTGCACATTCTTGTACAAGGTAACCTTGGGGAAATTCATCTATAATTTGGGTGTAAGGCTAATGATTGAACATTTTTTTTGTACAACACTCTCAGAGAGGGTGTAATCTGGAGGAATAATGTAAGATGTGATGATGTGCCTGTGTAAGCATTTGGAATCATAAATGTTTGGTGTTGAAGGGAAGGAAAGTGACAGGGAAGTCAGTTGAGAGGGAGCAGGAAAAAGTGCATCTTTTGTGTCCAGAGGAGAATTCATTAGAGCAATTAAAGTTCCAAGAGATTAGGAGCAACCAGGAAGCAGGGGTGCTTCCTTTGGGAAGAGGCTCCTTGGCTGTGATATGTTCTCTGTTAGGTGGAAGGGGACTTATTCAAGTACTGTGTCTTTGGTATATGGAGGTAAGGTCATCTGCTAAGAGCAATAGCTGGGAAGTACGGTGGAAACATGGGGAAAAAGCAGACTTCAGAGTCAGGCCCTAATTCGATTTTTGACTTTGCTCCTAGAAAACTGGTTTCATTGTTGTTGTTATTGTTGAAGAGTCAGGCCCCTCATTTGTAAAATTTTGGGTCTATACCAAAAGTTTGATGTGGTCTTTAGAGATGACTCATAATGTACATCAAAGAACACCTGGAATGTAGTAGGAACACCAGAATTGATAGCTATGAAGAATTATGATGATAATGGTATGGGAATACTGCTATGATGGACGGTGGTAGAAGAGTGGAATAAAAATTAAGAGCAATTGCCGTGCCATGTTGAAGTGCCAGCTAAAGCTAGGATTAGCACATATGCCTTGAGTTTAGCATGAAGATTATGAAGTTTTACCAAGAAGCTTTCAGAGGCCCTGTAGTGTGAGCAAAGAAGGTACCCAGAGCACTGTGAAGGAAGGACATTTCAAGGAGAGAACAAAAGTTGGAGGGAGAAGGGTGCTGGTATTCACTTTCTATCATGTTCTGATGGACAAAGCACAGGTATCCAGACTCCTAGGAAGGAGTGAACCTTGAGAGAGACCGGGAGAACAGACTAGGATGGTGGCAATCTGCATCTGCTGAGATTCAAGAGCAGGTCGTGGAAGGAAACAGAGAGGAAAGGCTGAGGAATGGGCAAAGCTGGACAGGACAAGGGGTCAAGAGCCTCGTCTCCACTCTCCATACTCATTACCTTCATTTTATATCTTCCAATGTGAAAAAGTGGGACATTTGAAACATACCAAGTGGCTGATTTTTACTTTGTTTTGCTTTTGAGGTTTGGTCTCTTTGTATATCCTCAGTTTCAGCCACCTTGGGACAGTGGCAAGGGCCCCACCCTGTTCCAAAACTTCACAGTGTGGGGAAGTGCAGGTGGTGCCCAGGTAAGCTGTGTTAGGTTTTTATTGTCATTTGTTGTTTTCTTGTGATGATTTACTATACATCTCTATTTAAATGGGGATGGTACGGGAGCCATTGCAATACTATCATAGTTTTATGGGGCAAACAGATGTGTGGAAAAGTTGTTGAATGAACAATTCCTATTCCATAAACCAGGGTCAAGTCATTTCCTCTACGGTGACTTTTCAGCAGCACTAATAAAGAACAGTAAAATCATAGAAATTTACAAGCAGGGGAGATCATAGAGGCCATCCATTTTCCCCCTCCCATGCCTATGTAGAGATAAAAAATTAAGGCTCAAAAAGTAAAAGGATTTGTCAAAGGTCACACAGTTAGTAGCACATCCAGGTGCAGAATTCGACCCCAAATGTTGTGCTTTGGTACCTTAAAAATCCTGAATAATGCATGCTTCAGTCTTTAAAAAAATGCTGTTCATCTCTGGAACACAAAAATTCCAGTTCAAGGTGCCATTCTTAACTTTATCAGTGAGCCACATATTCTTCTATTTTCTTCAAAATGGAAAAAGTTTGCATTCAATCATTCACTTTTAATTACCACAGTGATGTCTTATAAGGAAGCTTTGGATGCTCACTCTTAAAAGCAACATGTAAAATTAGCCAGGGTCACTATATGGTGCTACACAGAGAAAATTACATACACTTGATCTCTGCCACTTAGCAATCTGTAGTCTAAGATATGTAGATGAAGAAATATGTTTACAGGGCATTTAGGAAGTAGAATAAAAACATATAATTAAGTTATATTAAGAAAGTTAGACATTTATTTCACATCTCCAACAAGAGGAAGACCACTGTGGATGGGGAGAGCCCAAAAATATATAATTAAGGTAGCTAACAGGAAGAATCCCAACTGTGTTTAGTGTGTTGTTCTTATTTAACTTTACACAGTACGTTGTTTCCAATAAACATTATGAGTATAGTGGTGACAAACCCAGTAGAAACATTGATTGAGTACTCTCTTACAGAGAAACAATTTATCCCTTTCTCCATGAAAGAAAATCCAGATCCTTAAAAATGAAACTGTTGTACACTCAAATTTAATTAATTAAAAAGTTCAAACAATGGGAATGCTTTTGGAACTTCACTTTTATGAGGAGAGTAAAGTAAAATTAACATGATAGGGAAATTAAAAAGTGATTCCCACCAAAACAGTCCTGCAAAAGAATAAGAGAGATTTACACTTTGTTATTTAAAAAATTACTTTACGGCAATAATAATCAAGAAAGGGCGGTATGGGCACAAAGAGAAATATAGATCAGTGGAACAGAGTTAAGAGTCCAGAAATAAATACACCCATCTGATTTTTGACAAGGATGCCAAGTCCATTCAGTGTGGGAAATAATAGTCTTCTCAACAAATGATGCTGGAGCACCTGGGTAGCCACACTCAAAAGAATGAAGTTGGATCCTTATCTCATACTATTTACAAAAATTGACTCAATGGATCAAAACCCTGAACGTTAGAACAAAAAGTACAAAAAAAAAAAAAGTCTTGGAACAAAACAAAGGAGTAAATCTTTATGACGTTGGATTTAGTTAAAGATTCTTAGGTATGACACCAAAAGAACAAGCAACAAAATAAAAATGGATAAATTGGACTTTATCAAAATGAACTATTTTAGTGTTTCAAAGGACCTCATCAAGAAAGTGAAAGCGCAACCTATACAATGGGAGATGATATTTGCAAATGATATATCTGGTAAGGGAATTGTATCTAGAATATATAAAGAACTCCTACAACTCAACAATAAAAAGACAACCCAATTAAAAAATAATAAAAAAATCTGAAAGGACAATTCTCCAAAGAAGATACACATATGGCCAAAAGCATATAAAAAGATGTTCAAATAATTAGTTATTAGAGAAATGCAAGTCAAAACCACAATGAGATAGCACTTCCCACCCACTGGGATGGCTAGAACCAGAATGATAACAAGTGTTCATGAAGATGTGGAGACATTGGAACCTTCACACACTGTTGGCGAGAATTTAAAATGGTTTACAAGATTCAGAAAACAGTCTGGCAGTTCCTCAAATGGTTCCACATAAAGGTAGCATAGGATCTATCAACTCTACTCCTAGATATGTACGAGATATGAAACATAGATCCACAGAGAAACTATACCCAAATGCCTATAGCAGCATTATTCATAATAGCCAAAAGGTGGAAACAATCCAAATATTCACCATTGGACAAATGAGTAAATATAGTGTGGTATATCAATGTGTGTATATATACAATGGAATATTAGCCAGAAAAAAAGAAATGAAATACTGATATATGCTACAACATGAGTGAAATCTGGTAACATTATGTTCAGTGAAAGTAGCCAAGTCCTACCTGTGTGATGTTGGGCAAATCTCATTATTTTTCTTTGTAAAGTGGAAAGAGTAATTGTACCTAAAGGTTAAATTTGTTTTGAGAGTTAAATAGGTGCCAATAAGGATGCCTGGATATGCGTGGATTCATAGTAACAGCTCTTATTCTTACCATTGTTAGTAAACAGGAGTAGGTGGTGAGGAATCAATACTAACAATGATGTCTCTGGAAATTTTAACAATGACAAATGCCTTCTGCATCCAATAAAAATACATTGTGTTTAAATTTCATAAACTTTCATTATTACACATATCTGACTATATTTTGGTCATTTGACATAGGGTCATGTATAAAGATGCTTGAACAGAAGATTCCATTGGGTAAAATTTCTGTTGTGTATAAGCATAGATTTATATCTACTTGAGATTGATATTAATATTTTCTCATTTAATCATCTTAATAACCTTGAGGAAACTGTACCGTTAATACGCCTTTTTTTTTTTTTTTTTGAAAATCTGAAATCTTTCCAAGTAGGGTTTAAAACACTTGCTAAAGTAATACAGCTAAGAATTGCTGGATTCCAATTCAGACAGTCTGATCTATGAACACGTGTTTTAATAAGAGAGAAGAATATCCTCTCCTCATCATGTCTCATAAATGCACAATGATTCTTTTTAGAAGAGAGAAAGAGAGATGAGAGCACATTAGGAAAAGTGTATTCACACAACAGAGACAGTTTTTGCTACTGTGTGTTGGTTTTCTTTTAAAATCACCATATAATTAATTATTAATTAAATAAATATTAATTTTTTTGCCAGGACTTGGGCTGATGCCTATAACTAGGTCACAATTCTTGCCAAGTTAATAGTTTAGCTTATGCTAATTTTGTTTAAATAAACCTTTGTGTCTTCAAAGATCTATCATTTTATAAAGCTTTTGGCACATACATAATGGGATATGCAAGCTACTAGATTCTTGAAAATTCAAGCATAAAGACAGATTGACAAGTAGAAGCATGATACTATGATAAAACAAGGCTACTTTGGTCTTAATTAATAGGAAAATTCCTCTTGAAGATATGAATGTAAATATGACCCTATTTAATAAATAAAGAAATGCTGTGTTAGGTTATGTGCTAGTCCAGACCTCAACCTTGATTTTAATGATAGTTGAACTCCAGTCCAGGAAAAGTTCAGTGTCTTGCCTGAGATCATATAGTTAGTTAATATCAGTGCTAGGTCAAAACTAAGAGCTCCGTCCTCCAAACTAGGAAGATTCTTTCAACCCTAATAAGCTAATTTTGTTCATACTTGATCCCTATTTGTGCCCACTCACCCCACTTGTCAGAAATATACATGTACATAGCATATTTTGAGTCTGTAGTCATGCTGAATTACGTATTCCATATTTATAATTTTCTTGTGTAAATAGTTAACATATACTATGCTGCAGAAAATAGTAAGTACTGGAGTTCTTGGATGCTCTGTTTTTCTCCATTAATTTTGTGTGAGTTGACAATTGCAAGTTTGTTTTAGATACATGAAGAATTCACATTGATGTTTTTAATGTAACCGTTATTATGGGGAGAAATGAAAGTACAGAGGGGATGTTACCAAAGGGGACTAGTTAGTGCTGACCTCACAGCAGCTTTGGGATGTCTATACAGATATTGATGGACAAAAGCTGTTTAAATGTGGTATAGCATGCTTATTTATACTTAATCAATAATTAAAGAAGCTATAGGAAGTCTGCAAGAAAAACCAAGCCTCAGACCTTTGCCATAACATATGTCATTATTTTATAGATTTTTAGAAGTAGCAATCTTCACCTGAAAAACTTCCAAGTTTATTCATGCAGAGATTTTGGAATTGACATCTTGGAAAGTGATGCAAATACCTCAGTTACTGACAGCTTATTACTTGGTCATTTTGCCCACAAGGTAAGTGTCTTAGGGTAGTTGTTTTAGGATGTCCATTAAAACAGAATTATACATGCTCAGTTCCCTGGTGACCCAGGATATGTAATTTTAATAGCATTCTCTAGTGAATCTTGGGTTTAATTGGTAGACGTCAGAAGAGCTCTTTATTTGTAACAGTTGTGATATCTATGATAAAATTCAAATGTGCACAAGGTTTTAATGTTAGGAGTCCATATAAATCATAAAAGTCATGAGTAGCTTGCCAAGTTCTTACTTGGTTGCAATTTAGCATTATTTTCATTGCAGTTCAATAATAAACCTAATAATTTTAGATTAATTTACTCTAACTTCACAAAAATTATAGAATAGTAAAACTCCACATTTTCTCCTTGTATTGTAGTTTGCCAAGTTTCAATATCAGCATTTTGTTCATAGGGTCCTTATTTAATCTGGAGTATCCCCTAACCCCACCAAAGGAGATAACATGAATTTATTTGCATAGTATGCTAGAGTTTCTTAGATGATTCCCTAGTACTTGCCTAAGTGTGAGTTTCGCATGATAAACATCAGACTATAGATGACTTCTCTGCCACTGCATGACCAGGGTCCCAGAATGTAGATAAGGCAAAACAAATTTCCCAGATGCAGAACTAGAAGTAGTATTTCCTCTTAAGGATAAATCCAGGGTTGCCATTGGTCTCAGTAGGCTTCATACTTGTAATGGACCCCCGTAAGTTCTTAAAAGATTTCTTGAAAGAGTTACATGTATATTCACGTCACATTGTTATAACAATAGATGGAAGAGACCTACTGTACTTCCAAGTAAAGTAAGTAAAGAAACCAAGGAAAGAGCATTTGCCTCCTTTGTTCCTGAATGCTTGGACCAATTGGAATTTAAATAAGTATTGTCATTTGTACTTCCCTTGGAGGCTATTTCGTAGATATAGATAAAAATATTTCTGGAGGGAAATACCTGCCCATTTTTCGTTTTCTCTGAAAAGATTACCACCTTGAGAGATGAATCTTCTTTTTAGACTGCAGAATTTTCAGGAGAGGATGGAACCGAGATTTAGATTCTATGGTACTGGTAGATCAAAGGCCCTTAAATTCCTCAGAAATAACCTTAGAGAAAATGCCAAAACAACGTCCATCAAGCTGAGTCACTAACTGTCCTGGTAAATTAATGTCACAACGTCTTAACTGATACTAAGTAGACATCATAATTTAGGGGAGAGTGATACAAATTAAGATACAAATTATGCCAAAAGGGTGTTTATCACAAGAGAATAAAACATAATTTCATTCCTGGGGTGTGATTCACCAGGAATGAAACACAGCCTAGGGTCTCTCAGTCTTTAAAGAAAGTACAAGGCAAAAGTCCCTGAATAGAGGATTTTAAACTGTTCTAGAAAAGATCTGGATCCTGGTTAGGCAACCAAATCATAAAACTGTGGAGCTTTAGAGCTAACTATCCCTTAGGACTTGATCTAGTTAGAACTCCTGAATTTACAGGTAAAGAGATGGAAAATTTGGAAGGTCAAATGACAGCTCCAGATCTATACCCAGCACTGTGGCGCTGGGACCACCAGCGTACCTTCCCACCCTTGGTCAAATACTCTTCCATCCACACATGGAATATAGCTTTGGCAATGAGCATTGTCTGCTCCAATGTTTCCTGAAGCGTTTTTCATGGAAGGCTGTTTCCAAGAGGGGGTCTGGGAAAAGCAAGATTCTTAGGTTAATTACATTTAACATATTCTATTTCCCATACCCCTATCTCCTGAAATTCACATTGCATATTAACGCTTTAAGGGCTCTGTGAAGTTCTAAGGTTAAAAAAAAAAAAAAAAACAAGCAAAAAAGGAACCCATCTAGAAATCTTTATGTAATGCAGTATTGCTCAGATTTATTTGGGAATCTCTCTATTGCCGCATGAAACTGTGTCAATTGTTAAAAAGAGAGAGAGAGAAAACGGAGGACTGACCTGTCTGTGCTTGTGCAACTCTGATTTTAGCTTCTGTCTTCTGTGCCTGCCATTCCTTTAGGAATTTAGGTTTTTGGGCAAATGTGGCCTATCTATTCTTAGACCCTCCACTCACGCCTAATTGGTAGCATGCAATTACCACTGAGTCCTATCCTTAAACAAACACTCGTTTCCAGGAAAGACTTTCTATTAAAAGGAATTTTGTCTTTTAAGCACATTTGTGTGTATGTTGGTAGCCTCCCGCTCAACATTAGCTTTATATGGAGGTGGGTGGAATAGCGTTCAGGGCAGGTGGCTTTAATACGTAAGAACAAGAGATGTCGTCTCCTATCACTGTGTGCCCCAGTCTGGCTGTGTATTTTGTTTGTGCCAATTGTCCTAACATCCTATTTCATTAGCATCCCCTTTTCTTCTCAAAAATGGCCTGATCTGAATGCAAATTATGGTCACCAGACTGTGGGAAGTGTCTGTAGCATGGTTGCTTTCTCACTGTTACTGTAATTAATTTGAACACATGACAATACTTTAACATGTATCTGTTTCAAACAGATGCTGATGGGCGGCCTCATTCTTCCTCCTGTTTCTTTGGGGTTACTTCCTATTTTCACTTGTGGATTTGTCTTCCTTAATTTAGACCTTTCATTGTTTTGTTTGTCTACGTTCTGTTGTAGGGCCCCTTCTCTTCTTAACGTACTTGCTCTCCCTGGGAGAATCTCATTTTCTCTGGTGGTTTCAATTACCATCCACTGATGTCTCCCATATATCTGCACTTATTTCTACCATCTTCTTTTGTGCTCCCAGTTTGCAGTCAGTTTTCTTTCTTTTTTTCCCCTACTTTTCAAACTTGATTTTTCTTGCATTGAAAAGTATCCTTTTTTATATTTTCCTGTTTGAAAGTTACTCGTTTTGTTTTTTTTTTTTTTAGTTATCGACCTTAAATTTTCAACATGCCCTGCTTGTCTTAATGAAGTAAAAATTACAACAGCATCATTAAACTTTGCCGGAGCAATGCAAGGACCTTAAACACTTTTAGCTTCTTCCTTCCTTCCCTTCTTGGACGCTACTTGTTTCTAGTATCTGTTCCACTTCTTAAAATAAATGTTTCATGGGAACATAACATTTATAGAGAAAAGTGCACCAATCACAACAAAAGAGCTCAGTATACTTCTATAAAGCAAAAGCCATGTACATACCACCCACATCACGAAATAGAACATTATTTGTTCCTTTGAAGCCCCTTCATAGCTCCTCCCACCCAACCCCATTCCTTAGCTCCCTCCCCTCCCCCACCAAAGGGGAACCATTACACAGACTTCTATAGGCATAGGTTAATTTGAAATCTGTTTCTGATCTTTCTCTAAATGGAATCATAGAGTAGTAACTCTTTTGTGGCTGGCTTCTTTGGCACAACATTATGTTTGTGACATTCATTCATGTTTTTATATGTTTCAATAATTTGTACTTCAAATTGTTATGTAGTATTTCACTTTGTGATTATACCACAGTTTATTTATAGAGCAAGAGTAGGATAGAGGGGTAAAGGGTGGGGGGAGAAGAGAGAGAGAGAGAGTGAGAGAGAGAGAGAGAATCTTAAGCAACCAGCACATTCAGAGCAGAGCACACACCAGGCTTGAACCCATAACCCTGGGAACATGAGGTGAGCCAACATTAAGAGATATTCAATTGATGGAACCACCCAGGCACCCCTATACAATGGTTTTTTAAAGACATGTTGCTATTGGTGGACATTTCATTATTTCTAGTTTTGAGCTATTACCAGTAATGATTTCATGAACATTCTTCCACAAGTCTCTTGGTGTTCATGTGCATGTACTTCTGTTGAATATATGCCAAATTGTAAAATTGCTGAGTCAGGGGAGATCCCTTCAGTTTTAGCGAATAATGCTACACAACAATCCTAAGTGTTTACACTTGAACCAGCCGTCTAGGAGAGGGGCTTCACAGATGCACCCTGAAATTTCTCCTGATGAACATCTTGGAGTTTTCTTGCATGTCTCCTTAATACTGGAGTTCTTGCTCCTGATTCTCACATTTTTCTCCTTTGTGATTTAATTGCTCATTTTATTAGAACGTAGCCTATAGTAAATTTTTTTTAACTAAGTGGGAGCTATGGAAGGCAAATATTTTGAGTTACAAATGAAGACCCCCTTATTCATAGGTTTAGTTATGGAATAACAAGTTGGAGTTCATTTACCTTGACAATTTGAAGGCAGTGCTCCATTGATTTCCAGCTTTTAGTCTTGAGGTTGATTAGTTTAAGACACTCTGATTCTTGGGGCACCTGGGTGGCTCAGTCAGGTCATGATCTTGTAGTTTCTCAGTTTGAGCCTGGCATCGGGCTCTGTGCTGACAGGTCAGAGGCTGCCTCAGATTCTGTTTCTCCCTCTCTCTCTGCCCCTCCCACCTCTCAAAAATAAATAAACATAAAAAAAGATACTCTGATTCTTGGTCTGTTATATGTAACCTTTTAGTATTTCTGCTTTGAAAGTTTTTAGAATCTTGTCCCTGGTATTATACAGTTTCACAATGATGTACCTTGTGTGGCTATATGTTTTAGCCACTGTGTTAGGGAATGGATGGGACTTTTCCATTTAGAAAACATATCTTTCCCTTCTGAGAAGTTTTCTTTTGTCATTTCTTTGATAATTCTCTCCTCGTATTTTTCTTTTTTTATTTAAATTATTTTTATTTGGATATTGGATCTCCTCAATTGTTTTTCTACTTTTCTTAATTTTCTCTCTGATTCTTTTTATTCTGCTTTCAAGGATATTTCCTCAATTTTTTCTATTGAATTGATTATTTCTGCTCTCCTGTTTTTGTTTTTTTTCCCCCTGAAAAACCAGTTTTTGGGTTTCTTGTTTCATGGCTATAATATACTTATTTCTCTGTGGTTTCTTAATGATAGTGTTTACATGTTCTTCTGATTTCTATACTGGCTTTGTCTCCACTGGGCTACTTTTTTTCTTTCTTTCTATCACTGTCTTTCATGGTGGATGAAATGCATACAACTGTTTTGAAGTGTAGCAGTGAAACACCAACAACTTGATTAGACAGTTTGTTGAAAAGATTTTGTGGAGAATCCTAGAGGCAGTTTTTGGTTCTTTGTAGATTTTTCTAATTTTTATTTTTATGTTAATATACACTAAAACTGATTTTTTTATGATGTACAATTCTGTGATTTTAAACATCCATATACATTTACCACCACCACCATAATCAAGATATAGAATAGGTGGTTCAACCCAAAAAACTGTCACGGACTCTATCTTTGTAGCCACATCTTCCCCTCAAGTCTAACCGCCGGGGGTCTGTAGTATTGTCTGACGCTATACTTTTGTCTTTTGAAATGGAATCAAATAGTGTGCAACCTTTGAGACTGGCGTCTGTCACTCCAAAATGCCTTTGGGATTTACATAACTTATTGCAAGAAGCAGAATTTTATTCCTTATTATTGCTGGGTAGTATTCCACTATATAGATGTACCACAGCATGTTATCCACTCTTTATGTAAGGACGTTTGAGTTGTTTCCAGATTTGGTGATCACAAATGGAACCATTATAATCACTTGTGTAAGGTTTTTGTACGAATGTAAATTTTCATTTCTTAAAGGTAAATAAATACCTAAGAGTTGAATCATTAGGTCATATGATAAGAATATGTTCAACTTGATAAGAAACTGCCAACCTATATTCCTTAGTTGTTATGGCCAGTGTGGAAATTATCAGCACTTGGTATCATCACTGTATTTTCTTTAATCATTCTAATGTGATACTTTGTCATATTTGTGATTTGCAAATATTTTTCCCCACTCGATAGCTTGTCTTTTTATTCTCTTGTTTTCATTCATGGATTACAAATTGTATTTTCATGTGGCTCATTCTTTTCCTTTTTTTTTTTTCTTTCCATTTTTCTTTTTAAATCACAGGAAAGCCCATGTATGTCAGCTGGGATCAAAACTCCCAAGAGACAGGAGCTGGTAATATCTAATACAAGCTTTGTTAATTTTGATCTCACTGACTGTGTGTCCATCAGGACCTGTTCTGGCTGTTCCCGAGGACAAGGTAAGTTGTTTGAAGAGACAAGACAGACAGTAAAGAAGGCCGGTGTGTAAGCAAATATGATAAGTAGCGGCAACACCTTTGTGACTCATCATTTCTTTCAGTCATAAGATTGTATCAGTAGAAACTGCTGCTCTGATCTCCTAAAAGAAATCTCAGAGGTGGCCAGGTACTCCCAATGTGACTCTTGTAGCTCTCCATTCTTTTCCTGTGCTGGCGTCTGTCATACTTCATCATTACGGTGTTCTGTCCCTGTTGGACTCAGAGCTTCATAAAGGCAGGGACCATGTCTCTCATGCTCAGAGGTTTATCATTAGTACCCAGCAGCTAGATGCCTACTAGGCAGTTCATTGATTAAATATATGGAGCTGGGTGGATTGATATATGGACACAAACTAAAACATATGGAATCTCTCCGCAAAGAGCCAGAATTCAGTACTTTATGTTTTCAACAGCCCAAGGCTTGTTGTATACACAAAGAGAACCATAGGAATTCTTGTTTACTTGTTAACCACATCTCTGAGGTGGTGAGAAATACCTTGGAGGACTCATGGGCCAAGGTGAAAAGAAGTAGAGAGCAATCTAGTTGATTTGATCATTGTAAACAGCCAAACCAAGTAATTCAAGTAAATATGCTCTTGTGGTTTGAATCACCAATTTAGATAATTGTTTGTTTTTTTAATTAAATGAATAATCAGCAAGTCTCCACTTTACTTTTTTTTCCTGTATAGACAGAGTCAAAGACTGTTTTTATTTGGGTGGCTTCTGAGTTTAAAATTGTAGAAATAATGATAGGAATAAAAAAATGCCTTATGGCATTCACTTTAAATTATAATCCTTCAGGTTTTTAATAGCTTTACTGTTTCATATCATTCACAAGACACTAAAAGAAAACACACTACTCCTTATGACCTCAAAACTCTTCTCACTGGATCATCTGGGCTAAGCCATCTCTTTCATTTGCTTAAGAAGTGTCCATTCCAGTTCCGTCTAAGGAACTGGGGTATATGAAGATGAAAAATACATAATTCTTCTCTTCCAGGAGCTCTTGATCTAGGTACAAAAATAAATGTTAAGCCGGCCACTACAGTGACTGTAAGTGTGATGAGTACCAACCTAGAGGACCAAACAAGGTCAGTGAAGAGAGCAAGAAAGGGATCAGGCAAGATCTTTCCTAAAGGTGGCTCTTGAGCAGAATTTTGAAAGATGAATAGAAATTGACAAGGGGGGAGTAGGCAGGGAAAACTTTCTAGGAATTAGGAACAGTATATGTAAAAATTGAAATTCCAATAGTACTGAATTGTAGAGCTGTGGGTGGTTGTAGTATTAGATGAAATACAGAAATGGCAAGAGGTAGAATCATGGAGTCTTTTAAAAAATGTTTATTTTTTAGAGAAAGCAAGTGGGCGAGGGGCAGAGAGAGAGGGAGACAGAGAATCCCAAGGAGGCTTCGAATTGTCAGCACAGAGCCTGATGTGGAGCTTGAACTCACGAACCATGAGATCGTGACCTGAGCTGAAAACAAGAGTCAGACATTTAACTGACTACAGTCACCAAGACACCCCAGAATCGTTGAGTCTTGAATACATGACTTAATTCACTGCATGGACTCTACTGGGATGCAGACTGAAAACACTGAGGCCACTAATTATTTGTATCTTTTTCTTTTTTCTTTTCATTTTTGTGTTATTTTATGAGGTACGTAACACAAAAATATAGTAGCACATGTATTGAGATGTGTGTACTGAGTTTTTACATTTTAATGCCAGGGTATGGGAATTAGAAGGACGAGGCAGCTGGATTAGCAGCCGTACTGATGAATCACATGGAGGCAGGGTGAGGGAAAAGCTGCAAAAGGTGTCACCATACCACTAATACTTAAAAAGGTGCTACCGTTACTATTTGCCCACATGGTTGATTGAGTGTTGAGGGTAAATGTTTAAAATAGGAGCCTCATGAGGCACCTGGGTGGCTCAGTCGGTTAAGCATCTGACTTCGGCTCAGGTCATGATCTCATGGTTCATGGGTTCAAGCCCCGCATCAGGCTCTGTGCTGACAGCTAGCTCAGAGCCTGGAGGCTGTTTCAGATTCTGTATTTCCCTCTCTCTCTGATCCTCCCCTGCTCATGCTTTCTCTCTCTCAGACAAAAAAAAAAACAAAAAAACATTAAAAAAAATGAGGCTCGTAAGAGATAGGGTTAGACTCCCTAAAGAACTAGAGCAGAAAGTTTAAAGACTGAACCACAATACCTTTACAGTTAGTAACTAGTAAGTTAGTGTTCTGCATCCCTATTTCCCACTGTACCAGTTTTGCATCCTTGGCACTATTGGTATTTTAGGCAGGATAATTTTTTTGGTCGGGGGACTCTCCTGTGTAGTGAGGATGTTGAGAAGTGTCCTTGCCTCTCTACTCACCAGATGCTAGTAGCACTGCCATCCACCCACCTGTGGCAGCCAAAAAAGATTATAAATAGTGCCAAGTGTCCCCTGGAGAGCAAAACCACCCTGGTTGAGAATCACTGCTCCAGAATACAGGCTGCATGAAGGTGCTGCCGATACCCCTCTTGTTCTAGCAGATACCACAGAGCCTGGCATGTGGTAAATGCTCAATGATTTTTTTTCTTGAATAAATATGTGAGTGAATCATAACTGTATAAATATGCAGTTTAAAGTGTTGAAAACATCCTAGTAAATTCAGCTGCCATTTGTTACAAGTCTTTTGTGCCATGTGTAACAGTCTCTCTGTCTTCCAATTTACAGGTGGATTTCCTGTGAAGACCGATCAGTTGAAATTTGTAAATTCTCCAAATTTGGTAGCATTTCCATTTCCTCATGCAGCTATTTTGGAAGACCTGGATGGGTCTCTGTCTGGGAGAAATAGAAGTCATATTCTTGCTTCTATGGAAACCCTTCCAGCTTCTTGTTTGGTCAACACAAGCTTCAGTCAGATTGTTCATGGCAGTGTCTGTGCAGAAGATGTTCTCTTTCATCGTATGTCTATTGGTTTGTAAGTTGAATTAACCATACTGTTCAGCTTTCCAGTAAGCATATCATTCAGGTTACTGGGGTTTATCAAAGGGAAAATTGTTTTCTATATCCTATTAGTAGTATTTAGTTCCATAAAAATCATAGGGGAATATGCTTGACAGCTCTCATATCATAAGTTTATGGTAGTTTGAGTCTGATTCAAAGGAGAGCCAACTTTCAAGATCAGTGGACCAGATCACTTAGCCCATGAACTCTTATTGACATTTTGAGCTAATGACATCTTCTTAAAAAGACTTGCAACCAACAGAGAATGTGAAAAGTATTTTTTTTAACTTTGTAGTGATACTTTATTTTATTTTTAAATTTAAATCCAGGTTAGTTAATATATAGTGTAATAATGATTTCAGGAATAGAATTTAGTGATTCATCACTTACATATAACACCCACTGCTCATTCCAACAAATGTCCTCCTTAATGCCCATCACACCTTTAGCCCTTCTGCCTACCCAACACACTGCCAGTAACCTCCAGTTTGTTCTCTGTATATAATAGTCTCTTATTGTTTGTCTCCCTCTCTGTTTTTATATTATTTTTGGTTCTCTTCCCTTATGTTCATTTGTTTTGTATCTTAAATCCCACATATGAGTGAAGTCATGATATTTGTCTCTTTGACTTATTTTGCTTAGCATAATACACTCAAGTTCTATCCACCTTGCTGCAAATGGCAAGATTTCATTCTTTTTGATCACTGAGTAATATTCCATTGTATAGATCTACCACATCATCTTTATTCATTCATCAGTCATTGGACATTTGGGTTATTTCCATGCTTTGGCTATTGTCGATAGTGCTGCTATAAACATTAGGGTGCATGTACCCCTTTGATTCAGCACATTGTATCTTTTGGATAAGTACCCAGTAGTGCAATTGATGTGTCATAGGGTAGTTATATTTTTTAATTTTTTTGAGGAACGTCCATACCGTTTTCCAGAGTGGCTGCATCATTTTGCATTCCCATCAGCAGTGCAAAAGTGTTCCTCTTTGGATTCTCACCAACATCTGTTGTTACCTGAGTTGTTAGTTTTAGTCATTCTGGCAGGTGTGAGGTGGCATATCAGTGTGGTTTTGATTTGTATTTCCCTGATGATGAGTGATGTTGAGCTTATTTTCATATGTCTATTGGCCATCTGGATGTCTTCTTTGGAAAAGTGTCCATTCTTATCTTTTGCCCATTTCTTCACTGTATTATTTCAAGTGTTGAGTTTTATAGATTTTGGATACTAACCCTTTACATGATACGTCATTTGCAACTATCTTCTCTGATTCTGGCAGTTGCCTTTTAGTTTTGCTGATTGTTTCCTTTGTAGCCTAAAAGGTTTTTTTTTATCTGGATGAAGGTCCAATGATTCATTTTTGGCTTTATTTCCCTTGCCTCCGGAGACATGCCAAGTAAGAAGTTGCTGTGACTGAGATCAAAGAGGCTGCTTGCCTGTTTTCTCCTCTAGGATTTTGATGGCTTCCTGTCTTATAGTTAGGTCTTTCATCCATTTTGTGTATGGTTTAAGAAAGTGGTTCACGTTCATTCGTCTGCATGTCATTGTTCAGTTTTCCCAACATCATTTGCTGAAGAGAATGTCTCTTTTCCATTAGATATTCTTTTCTGCTTTGTCAAAGAAAGGTATTTAAATTTAAAGTATTATTAAAAAATTCCAATAATGTCCATTCTCATTTATATACATGTACTCTCCCCAAGCTCTTTTTAAGTGTTCAGTATGCTCTGGGGAAGCAATTGCTGATGCCTTCCTATTACTTGCAAAGTTGCTCCACTCCAGTTCATTTTCCTTGTTAATTTCATGAACTATTGGATCCGTACAATACATTTCCTATTAATATTGGAGCAAGGACTCCTTGGTTATGCTAGTCAAACTACCATTAAGTCAGCAGCTAGGCTGTTTATAATGCATAATAGGATTGCTTCTGCCCTCTTTAATTTCCAGGTAATGATTGCCAAGTGTCTAGGGTTCTATCTTTTACCTATTTCAAATGCATTGCATATATTTAGCCACACTTCTTTCCTTCCATTGTCTTAAGTGTCCTGACTGCATGAATATTAAGTCAAGTGATTCAGTCAGACCATGTTGGTATCTTTTTTAAACAGGTAAACTCCACAGTAAGTCATTGTGATCAGGACTACACTAAGTCTGCATTTTGATGGCATATGGAATCTGTTTCCTCACATTCTATTTTAGAAGCCTTAGCAATACAGTGCTAGCACTGAAGAGTCTGAAAGTTCTCCACTTTTGCTTCTTCAACTGTTAGTCTATAAGATGTTAATGGGTCTAATTCTAGTGAGCAAAATAGCAATGTGGAGAGATATATTTTCATTTCTAATCATTTCAATTGTGCAGAACATACTTTGTTTTCATTCTCAGAGATGCATCCTGAGTATTATTGTTATTTTAGTGAGTTCACCAAGGATGTTTTTAATGAGTGAGATTTATAAAAGCCAGTGATGTATTTCTTAGATGCCTTTCTATTCAAATGGGGAGAATGAGATTTGTGTAGTTAAAAAGAGCATGATGTGTTTGTATATTTATTTGTCTGTGTTTTTGATACTCCTTTATTATTCCTTACTTTGAGAGCTACTGGAAACTGTCTCTTCAAAAAGTGCTAAGCAGGGGAGTAGGGGACACAGGCTTCCAGTCATGGAATGAATAAGTCATGGCAATTAAAGGTATAGTACAGGGGACATAGTCAATGGTACTGTCAGAGACTTATATAGTGGCAGATGGTAGTTACACTTGTGAACATAACATAAGGTACAGAGCTGTTGAATCACCATGTTATATATCTGAAATTAATGCAACATTGTGCTCCAACTCTACTCAAATAAAAAACTTTAAAAATTGAAAAAGAAAGGTACTTAACAATGTGATTTTAACAGGCTCTACAAGTACAGTCTTGTCTAAGCTTGTATTCTTAGAGATCTTCCGGACAGGATACTTAGGTACTTACCTTAGCAGTAGGTCATGATCCCAGCACCAAGGGCAGGCAAGGTAAAAACAGTAATAGTGCTGGTACAGTATTATGAGTAGATTCAGAGTATTACTAGGATGAAAGACTTGTCTTGGTTTGTCTGGAATTTTCCTGGTTTTAAAATAGAACATCTCCTATTCTGGCTTTGAGGAAACCAGGATGGTTGGCTACCCTACTCCCTATACTTCTATTTAAAATTGTTCAGGTGCACCCACAGGTCTATAGGCAAATGCCCAACTGCCCCAAAATAGCCTCAGGGAAGTCTCAGAACACTCCCAGTTAAAAGTCTCTTGGCTCTAGTGTCCTTGATTCTAGGATAAGGTGACTGAATTCAATGGTCTCTTGAGCCTTGCTTGTCAAAGTGCATCAGCATCACCTGGGAGCTTCTTAGACATGGGGCACCTCAGGCCCCACCACACACATCCTGAATCAGAATTACTAGGTGATTTCTATTAAAGTTTCAGGAGCACGGCTCTAAGGTCCTTCTAACTTTATTCTTCTATGATTCTATCTCTAGCTATTTGTGCTCAGTGACTTGATCTCTGTCCCAGAGCATTATAACCTCATTAGGAACATGTCAGAGCTAATGAGCAATTTGAATTCAGCGTGGATACAAACTTTGCTGCATTTCATGGAGAAAGGATTAATTTGTTGTGCTATTTGCCCTGGAGCAAGCACCCTAAGAGTTGATTTACAAAGCTCCCACAGTCTTGATCTTTTGGGGTTGCGTGTTGATGGAGATCTGATATGGCACAAGCACCATGCTGTCTTCACTCTCAGCTCTTCCCTCCCTCCCACAGCAAGAACCCCACCACCCCCCTTCCCAAGGGCAGGGTGTGCAGCCTCATGAGCTGCATGAACAAGGCATCCATTCCCCTTTTGCTAACAGCCCAGTGGCTGGAGTGTGATTTCTTCCTGGGAAGGCCATCTCCATGGCCCGATTTCACTGTAAGTTCTTTGTTTGACATTGGAATGCTTCTGTTTCTGTTTCTCACTACCTTATTCAGGTCTGATATGTACCCATATTGGTGGCACTTCCTTTTATATGGCTTCCTCTGACTCAAACCATAACAGTTGGGCTGACAGAGGTATATGCATATATTTGAAGTTGGTAATAATACTTTATAATCAGGGGAGGAAAAAATTCCCACCCTCTACAAGGCAGAGCCTAGTCTATGTTTTGTTAAAATGACACTGTGCTTCATCTGCCTGACTGCTGCTTCTCTTCTCTTCTCTCACTCACCAGTTGTAAGACCATGCTTTCTACCGGTGTTCTTGGTTGTGTTCCTTTCCCAGCTTCTGTTACTACAGATCTCATTCTACCAACCCCATCCTTCCTGAGAAGGCAGGGATGGTGGTAGCCCCATTGTGTGAGCCGGCACCTCATTTCAGACAAGTAGGTTAGCGACCATTTTCTTCAGAGGTCCCATCATGATGACATGCCTCACATAGTTCTCGGCTGTGTTGATTCCCCCACATTTAGATAAATGTTCTCTCCAGAATAGGGATGATTACACGGAACAAAGGTAATATCACCAAGAGTTTGTTGTGTGCTCCTTCCACATCTCTTTTATAAGCTCTCCTCCCTGTGTCTTAAATGCTAACACTGGGGCACCTGGCTGGCTGAGTTGGTAGACCATGCGACTCTTGATCTCAGAGTTGTGAGTTTAAGCCCGATGTTGGGTGTAGATATGACTTAAAAAAATAAATGCTAATGTTCTTTAGGGTTCTCGGAGGCACTTTCCCTTCTTCTCAAGTCATATTCTTCCCAGGTGGTATGTGTTACTTTACCATTTCAGTTAACATACAGTGGTGCTTCCAGACTTTTTTCCTCTAGACTGTACTGCTCCCCTGAATTCCAGAACCATTTATCCCATTGCCTTGAGGTTCTGCACTGTCCAGTGTTATAGCCACTAGCCACACATAGCTATGAGGCACTTCAAATGTGGCTAGTCAAATTGAGATGTACTGTAAGTATAAATTATAATCCATATTTCTAAGATGTCATAGGAAAAAATATCTTAATAACTTATTTATTTTGATTATGTTGAAATAATATTTTTGATATAGTGGGTTAAATATATTAGTAAAATTAATTTTACCTGTTTCATTTTACTTTAAAACATTTTTTAAAGTTTATTTATCTTGAGAGAGAGAGAGTACATGTGGGGAAGGGTTAGAGAAAGAGGGAGATAGAGAATCCCAAGCAGGCTCCACAAACAGTGTTGAGCCCGATCTGGAGTTCAAACTCATGAACTGTGAGATCATGACCCAAGCCAAACCAAGCATCAGATGCTTAACCAACTGAGCTACCCAGACACCCTCATTTTACTTTTTTAATGTGGTTACTATGAATTTAAGATTATGCCTGTGGCTTCCATTTATGGCTTGTATTATATTCCTATTGAGCAGCAATGCTTTCATACTTCCACTAGAGTATATAATAGTCATCTCAAGTTTGACTTATTAAAACTGAATATATGTTCTTTATCCATAGATTGTTCCTCTCTGGGTGTTGAGAATTCCTGGGTATTCAGGCGAATGCTTCAATCATCTAAACCAGAAGTGTGGAGTCATCCTTGATTCATCTTTTACCTTATTTTCCACATACATTACCTAACAAGTCCTCTGCATTTTCTCTCTCAAAATAAAAAATCCCTCTTCAGTCTCTTTGTACTTCTCTCCTTCCCAAGTTCCCTGCTCTCGTCTTCTCAACTATAGGACGACAACACCCTCTTAGCTTGCTGTCTTTCTGCGACCTCATCCTTGAACTTTGTAAATGCAGATTTGGTCTTGCCATCCATTCATTCCCTTCTTAGAACTTTTTAAGAGCTTCCAGTGCTTCTCAGAGAGTTCCACAGTCTTAGTGTCTCACAGGCCCTTCATGACTTGCTCCCTATTTATTGTTATAGCATCATCGCTCAGTGCTCTGCTCTCCCTTCCGTACATCCTGTGCTTCAGCCATGCTCAACTTCTCCGTGCCTTTCAGTTCATAAGGTTCAGTTTCCATGAACTCAGCATGAAGGTTATTTCTTAGGTAAGCTTCCCTAAGTTTCCTGAACAGGTTTTGGTATCCCTGCTGTGTGCTGGCTGTCTGTATTTGCTTTACCCAATACTCAAAGCTCCTGTGTAGCTCTGTAAGTTGACTATTTCTTGTAGATGGTGAGCAGGGCAGGGATAGGGTTTCGTTGCTTGTTCAAATTACAGTGCCCGATATCATGCTGAACACATAGTGACTCAATAAAAATCAGTATTTAATAAACGAATATAAGTTTAAAAATTATGGGCTCTCCCAGATTTTCCTCTAATGTTCTTACTGTCCATTTCTCTATTAGGACATGTTTTTGAGGAGTTCATGGCACTCAGCTTTTGTTTAGAAGAACCAAGTTTAAAATATCATCCTGTCTTTATTTCTAAACTCCTAAGAACGTGTAATATTTAAGAATGTTCTTTTATAATGTCTTCTGGGAATTTGCTTTCCTGAGGCTTTCTTTGACCAGATGATGCATTTCTACAGCTGATTCCTTCTTTACTCCACCCCTACCAACCTCTAGTGAATTAATAATTTGCCTACATTTGCAGCTGTTTTCTTTCCCTGGTGGTTTAGATACATTGTTGTAATGGGGAGAATAGGAACTCAGCTTTCACAATTATAACCTGGGAATTATTATAATTATAATTATTATTATTAGTAGTAGTAGTCTAGAGCACTCTGCAGGCGTTTAATTTGTCAGGGACTTATTCAAGTATCAATAAATCAAACCCTGATCTCCCTCTAATTATTCACTCTACTGAGTGTGGGACAAATTAAAAGAGTTTATGAGACATTGTAGGTTGGCCAACCAGTCCCTCTAAGTTTATAGGATGTACATAAAATAGGACACATGCATGTGTTTGAAATTATTTTTCAAAGACTAAATAACAGAGAAGTAAGAGTTATTTCTGGATATAAGTTGTAGCTGCCCCCTACTTCCTAAGAAGTATTTTTATGGATAAGTTACTTTAGTTTTTTTTGCTTCAGTTCTCACATCAATAAAATGGGCATAATGGTATTTATCTCACAAGTTCTTTGCCTGGCATATAGTGAGTAGTTAACAAATGTCTCTAGAAAGTCTCTATTTTACAGCTGTAATGAAAAAAAAAACATATAAATATACTACTAACTGAATAAAATACTATAGATTTTATGTTTCTGTGTAACAAATGCCTGGCAAGGGAGTTAAGTAAGCTAAAATGTAAGTTAATCCAAATCTTGAAAAATAAGGAATACTGTCCAACAATCATGTGACATTGTACTGATCCAGCAAAACCTTCCAGCTAATCATAGAATAATCATAGAATATGGAGTCATTGAGGACAGTCTTGGATTCATTTTGCCCCAATACCTTCTATTTCTTTCTTCCTATTTCTGGAAAAGAAAAGGTTAAATTTCTTGTTGATCACCTTGATTCTTAGATCTTGCTTAATATCCTCTCCTGTAGTGCTTGCGTTCAGTTTTTACCTATGTAACTGCTCTTAATGTGTCAGTGTTCAAAGTATAAGGCACCCCCTGCCTCTGTGAATGCAAAAGTAAAGAAGAGTTCAAATGGAAATTTTGGCCTAGCTTTTCCTTTAATAATCGCCTAACTCTGTTTCCTAGGGATAAAGGCATAGCATCACTAATGGTGTCTTTTCAGTCCTAAAAAGAAAAAAAAAGGTGAAACAGGAAAATTTCAAGAAGTATTATCCTTTCTTGTCAGCAGAGGTTACAGAAGTAAAATAGAAAGAGATCTAAAACTCATAATGGACCTCAGACTGAGGAATATCATCAACAATACTACATGCTTATTAAATTTCATGAATAATAAAGAGGCACAGTAGTGTGCTGGTAAATGTTTAACAACTAGCTGTCTAGAATAAAAAGTCCTGATTTGTAGCATTTGCCCAATTTCATGGTGAAAATACTGTCATATGACCTATTCATGCCTACCATCATTCTGTCACTGAACATGGCCTTGGGAAAAGTGACTGACAAAGAGCTCATGAGTAGGCATCGGTCACTTCCACCACAGCACCTGTTATGTGTGTGTATAAAAAAGGGAAGACAAATTTGTTTATTTTTGAAAAAGAGTGCTTGTCCATGTATGTACATGAGCAGGGGAGGAATAGAAAGAGAGAAAGACCGAGAATCAGAAGTGGGCTTGGAGATGTCAGCACAGAGCCCCACAATGTGGGGCTAGAACTCTGAACTGTGAGATTATGACCCGAGCCCAAATCAGCTACTTGAGCACTTACCCAACTGTGACACCCAGGCCCCCTGGGAAGACAAGTTTCTTAGTTTAACTCTCTACCTAATGAATAACATTGTTTTTCAGTATCCCTGTCAAGCAACGGTTTACTTTCTGGGGGCATAACTCCAATGGTGATATTCACATGTTCTGAGGTAGTCATTCTGGCTGGATGCAACAGATCAAGAGAAGAGATGCAGAAGTTATGAAGGGTTATCTTAGGTAGGATAGTAGGCATCTATTTCTTCTCTTTATAGATTAAGATATAATAAGCAAGAAGTATGTTCCAAGTGTGCTGTAAAAACTATAGGCACTACCTTTGAGGAGATGTAGGTTGACTCCAGGGCTTCTTTACAATACATTACTATTGGTTTAGCCAATGCTGAAAAAAGACAAACAGAAATAGAGACCCACAAAGTCATGGAGGAGTGGTGCTGGGTGCACCTGTAGGAAAGACAGGGATTATTAAGTCATATGGCTTCCTCTCTGCTTACCAGTTCTTTTTTGTAGGTGAATTCAAGGGTTATTTAAAGCTTGGGGGAAAGAATGAATGTTGTGGCTTTCTTCCTCTTTTTAGGTGTCTTACTCAGAAGGAGAAATATTTTTAGGTGTTTCTCAATCATCAAGGGTGTATAACAATTATTGATACATATAAAATATTACTGGATAGGCCAGGTCAGAGGTAGGATGGTGGTTTTCTGACAAGGACTTATTATGAGCTGAATGCATTTCAAAGGATGTTCAAGTGGTGCTGTGTCACACGAAAAAATTGCTGTGCTCAAAATTTCAATTTTTGTCCTCTGTGCAGTGAAAGATGAGAGTGACAGCAGCAAGTACGAATATTTAGGAGATGCGGCACCATTTGAGGCTAGTTATTAGGATGTGTCTGGCTTAGGAGATGTGTAATTATAAGAGGTTTACTTCACAATTGTTCTGAATTGAGAGCATTTAGAGCTCAATGCAGTGTTTGTCTTAATACACAGAGATATGGACCCTCAGGAAAAGTAAGCTAATGGTAAACACAAACCAGGGAGTTAATATTTGTTCTTATTGGTATTGTTGATTGCCTAACAAATCCTTTGTGGGCAGTATACATTCAACAGTTCTACACAGTATACGGGCACTAAATTACAAAACTATTTATGTGACTAGTATTTTAAATTGGTACTTAGGCTGGGAAGTTTTATCAAGTGCTAGTGCTATATTTCTAAAGGAAAATATCCCTTAATTAAAAACAAGCTTGGTTATTTAAAAAAAGAATAAAATTTAAGGCACTCCCCTTGAACAGGAAAAGAAAAGGGAAGGCTTATAGTTCTTTTATCTTTTTGATTACATATAAGAGCTGTTGCTGATGCAGAGGTAAGGGTTAACGTTTAAAACGGACGGGTTGCCTCCTGATTTCTTGAACATAAAGCCATGAGAAGTTCAGGGAGACTTCTTCCCCTAGTAATGAAGCTCTCTGCTGCTAATGGCCCATGCAGACTCCCTTGGCTCCTCCAAATTAGAAATACTTTTGTGCTCCTTTGCTTCATTAACAGTAAAGAGAGGGAGATTGGTGGCTATTTAGGGCACAGGGAAATTGGTGGCTATTTAGGGCAAGTGAAAATTGTAGTCATTATGGTTGGTAAATTCTCTTCATGGTGTTCTTTGAGTCTTGATGTTCTTTTGGTGCTTTTCAGAAGAGCCCACCATTGTCACTGCTGGCATTTGGCCTCGAAGGATAGGAGTGGATTTGACTTTAGAGTTTTGGCCTCCGGTGATGGTCAATGAAAGGCATCTTGCCTATGGGGAGACGGGTCTTTTACATTTTGATAGTCTATTCAGAATGTACCATTTTCACTACCAGCTATAATAAAGGTATATTGGATAACCTCCTTCTCTACCTGGATTGAGTTACACAAAGCTGGTGCTGCACATGAGTACCTGTAAAACTGCATCCCACATAAACTTTAGTTGAGATGGATGGAATGGTATGATAGGGTCAGGGCAATGCATGAAGAAGGAAGAGGAGAGGATAATTTAGGATAACAATGTGCTATGATGGGTCTCTGGTTGATCAGGCGGTAAGCATAAGATTACTGGATGCTGCTTGGAAGGAGAAGGGCATCAGAAGGAAGGTACACATGTCCCAGAGACCAACAGAACGGAATTAATGCTAGTATGTAGTGGGTTTGCAATATTTGAAGAGGGGGTCATGTTTATAAGAGCTTTTTAGAAACTGAGGAATATGGTCTAAAAAAATGACTTCTTCAATCATTGAAGTTACAAACAATAGAAACAGAAGAAATTGTACCCTAAAAATTGATTTATAAATGTGACACTGTTAGAAGCTGAGAAATATTAATTCTAGTCAAAATGATCAGGAAGATTCTTGGGGCCACATCACTGAAATTAAGCATTTGTGTAAGTATCTACCCAATTGATTGTTTTTTAGTTAAAATTTTTTTAATGTTTATTTTATTTTATATTTGAGAGAGAGAGAGAGACGGAGACAGAGAGTGAGCAGAGGAGGTTCAGAGAGACAGAGACAGAACCTGAAGCAGGCTCCAGGCTCTAAGCTGTTAGCATGGAGCTCGACATGGGGCTTGAACTCCTGAGCAGTGAGATCATGACCAGAGCCGAAGTCAGATGCTTAACTGACTGAGCCACCCAGGTGCCCCCCAATTGATTTTTTTTTTTAAGTTTATTTATTTTGAGAGAGACAGAGACAGCGCAAGTGGGGGAGGGCCAGAGGGAGAGGAAAAAAGAATCCCAGGCAGGCTCCATGCTGCCAGTGTAGAGCCACATGCAGGGCTTGAACTCCTGAAACCATGAGATCATGACCTCAGCTGAAAAAGAGTCAGATGACTGACGATCGGAGCCACCCAGGCACCCCCCCCAACTGATTTTATTATAATATATTGGAGTAACATTTTCATAATTTTCAAGATGGTATACATGATATCTTAAGAAAAGAGTGAGAAACAGATTCTGCTAAGGTAAAGTAAATGACAAAATATAGGCTTGAGGAAGTACATGTGGACACAGACATGGATTTGAACAAACAGAATTCTTCTTTTGGTCTATAATTTTTAAAAAAAATTTTTAATGTTTTATTTATTTCTGAAAGAGAGAAAGAGACAATGCGAGCAGGGGAGGGTCAGAGAGAGAGGGAGATACAGAATCTGAAGCAGGCTCCAGGCTCTGAGCTAGCAGTCAGCACAGAGCCCAACAGTGGGTCTCGAACCCACAAACCGTGAGATCATGACCTGAGCCAAAGTCAGACGCTCAACCGACTGAGCCACCCAGGCGCCCCGGTCTATAATTTTTTTAAAAATGGTTTTTAAAAGTGGTTTCTTTGAGAGCACTTGACTAGGAGAGAAGAAATATGAGTTCATAAGGAAACCTTAGGATTTTTTAAAACCAAGGCTCACTACAAGTATAGATTGCTTATATCTGTCCAGAAGAGGTTTTCTGACCATTAAATATAAATGTTTAAGTCCTCATGGACTTATCCTGTTGATATGGGGGTTGGCTGTATCAAGCTCTGATAATTTATGATCAAATTGCTTATCTTCTTTGATTGATAGTTTGTAAGAAATCTTCTGAACCTCGTATGGGTTTTCTGAGTAGACTTCTCTGTGGGGAGAAACATCATTAAGTACCCATTTGGAGTGTTCTGGTCCATTTTAATGCTCATTCTTTCAATGAATATTTATAAAAAAGTGCCCACTATGTGAAAGACAGCATTATTTCCTACTGTGAATTGTTAAATGGGAATTCTGATTTATCTAGTAGTCTTGTATAAATTTAGTTCATGTGATTCATTTCCCAGGGCCCATATGTTTCTATGAAAATTGAAAGGAATATAATTGCAGAATCTGAAATACTCAGAATCATTCTCTGGCCTGTGAGGAACCCCACTTTACATACGGATCATTATCCCTACTGTAGCCAACCTCTCTACCTCTTGCGTATTTCTTGGTTCCAACTTTATCTCTTCTTAACATATTTGTTTTACATTTTTTCTCAGAAGACTATTTTTAAAATGCATTAGTTGGGCCAAATTGTGCCGGATTTTCTCCTGAGACTCTGGGATGTGTGGTTTTACTTGGAGGAAGAGAGGGCCATGATGATTGAGGACAAATGGCTAGAAAATACAAGGAAAGAAATTTAACTTTCTAAAGATTGCCTAAAGATTAAAATGTAAAAATAAACTCCATAAATGTAATGGTCTTCTATGGGAGGATATGAATGTCTCATAACTGGAGGAAGGGACAGACTGAAATATGGAGGGAATTTTTGCAATAAATTGGAAGTTAGGACAGATGACCTTCATGTCCATTCTAAAAATATGAGTTTAGGATTGTTCTTTACTTCTAGAGTGAATCCTCATATACAAGTGAAAAATGCTAAGGATCCCAAGTCCAAGGACAGAAATTCCCCCATCCCAGTATTTCTAAAGATTCAGTTAATGCTGCATAGGGAAATCTAGGGAAAGAGTAGTGTGTGTTTGTTTGTTTTGTTTTTAATTCTCAAATGCCCTGAGCACTTTTCATCACTTTCATTTTATCAATTAACGAATGAAAAGAACACATTTTTTCTTACAAAAAGTATGTATCAAAACTGCATTGCCTGGGCCAAGGCTCTGTA
This sequence comes from Hyaena hyaena, assembly GCF_003009895.1. Taxonomy (NCBI): domain Eukaryota; kingdom Metazoa; phylum Chordata; class Mammalia; order Carnivora; family Hyaenidae; genus Hyaena; species Hyaena hyaena. The sequence continues at coordinate 803,260 of NW_024081327.1, forward strand.
CCATGAAAGGTTTTGAGTGTGTTTTTAAATGACCAAATAGCCTGGATAAACTGCTAAACATTAAAATAAATACTACAGAATGGCAAATCTTGCATTCTTAAGTGAGGTTCTTTCTTAAATGAGCTCTGTGGGGTAGATGTTACTGGGTTTGCTGATGGTTATTGAATACATATATTATCTCCACATTTCACAGTAGATACATATGTAAGATACATACTATTATTGTCTCCAGTTTTAGAAAAAGGAAACTAAAGCTTAAAGAGGGTCAGTAATTTGCCCAAATTCATCCACCTAGTGTATGCAGATATGGATTCCCAATTTATACCCATTTGACCATAGGGCCCAAGTATTTAACACTAAATACAGTTTCCTTTCTATAAAATGCACTGGATTGTAAATTGACTTTGGATATGCTCAGGCCACACCTCACTTTGAAAACCCAACAGCTTCCTTTGTCTCATTTCCCTCTAGTTTGAGAATTTAATTATCTGCCTGCAGCAAAATGCCACAGTTAAAGATTCTCATGAAGACCGAACCAAAGAGGGAAGGACAGTCATAATGTATATTGAATTTTTGTTTTTACTTTTGCCTTTTATTTTCTGTCCACTTTGACTTTCTTTTAGGGTCTTAGCGTGTGACTAAATCTGTTTATATTCTGGTGAATCTTAAAAAATCACTTTCTGTGTACTCTGTAGAAATTAACAAATTTCTAGTTCTCCCTTGTGACATTCACATAATTTTTGCCGTACTCTGCCTCAATTTCCTCATTTGCTAAAATGCACTTCTAGAAATGCTTTATATAAATTTGGAAATTGACACCAGTTGCTTTGGAGAGAGCTCATCCGTTCACTCTTCCTTCATATAATAAACGTCACTTGAGTGCCCATATGTGAAGGTCCTGGGCCAGGGTGGAGGATACCAAAAAGGAGAAAATATCCCTAACTTAAACATCTCACAGTCTATGTTTATAAACAAAAAAATCCAATACTACGACGGAGTGAGCACTGGGGATTTTGCAAACACACAGGAGAGGAGCCTGGTCTTCTCTTCATTCTAGGGAAGGCTATTGGAAGGCTACTGAAGCCATTTCTGCCAGGTTGTTGGAGGTGGGCTTCGGAGAGTCTAGGCACATTAGGTTCTGGGTCTGAGTCATTGCCCCCACAAAAATATTTAATAACCATATAATATGTTTTCTGATACTGATAAAATTGGTCTATGGCAAAAATTGGGCCAGGGACATTTCTTTATGAAAATAAATACTATTATGTATTCCTGACCTATGAACACATTAAGATGGCATTTATTAGTGGTCTCAGTAAGCACTCTGTGGGTTGAAATAGCCCAGTGGGAAGGCATTATTGGACCATTTGTACATCTCACTGGTCTGGTGGGTTGAAGATAGTGATACTTACATCTAAGAGCTCCATAGACATAGACAAGATAGCCCAAGACATACATGGGAAGAACAGAGATGAAGTACCACTGATGGGACAGGAGTGCATTAGATCTAGAATGGAAAAATAACTCACAGCCCATTTTGTTTCTTTTTTCAATCACCCTAGAGCTAATGCTCCAGATGTTCCTTATGATTTAACCATGACTGACAGCAGAAATAAGACCACCACTGTCAATTATGTACATGACACATTGTCTAACCCTTATGGCTGGATGGCTCTGCTCTTGGATCAAGAGACTTACTCAGTGCAGTTTGAGAACCCTTGGATCAACAGATCTCTGCAGGTAACCCCAGGAATTCATTCACCCCATTTCCCAGAGGTTCTTCCCTTTCCTTCTGTGAAATAGCAGTTTGCAGGTATTAGCATCTTCTGGTACTAATAAGGAAAACCACACAGCAGTTTGGTCGAATGAATGTAATCTGAGTATAAGATATGTGGTTATTGTTTATTTTTTTAAACTTGAAAATTTCTGAATCTGTTTGAATCTTTGAATAACAGAATGGTTCTACTTGAAATTTTAACTTTATTAATACAATAAAAAATACCTTCTAAACAGTCTATAGAATTATATATAATATATATTTATATATAAATATATTTATATTTATATATAATTATATATTATATATAATTTATATATATTTATATATAAATATTTATATATTTATATATTTAATATATATAGAATATATATATAATAAATAAATATATAAATATATTTAATATATATATAGATTTAAATCTATATATCTATATAGAATTTATATATATATATATTAGGGATTAAGAACCAATTTACCCGAGGGAGAAGGGTTTGTAGCCAGAGAAAATGTCTTAACAAAACATTTTTATATTGCATACTGCCACCCTGTGGTCAAAGTTTAACTTGTAAATAAAGGTCTGGGCCTTCTTTGGGGTTAGCTGAAGGAGTCAAATGGTTAGGGGCATCCAAGATAGTAATAGCCTTGTGGAAAGTGGGTGCATTTTTGTGGGACAAAAGACAATCCAGTGGATTTATTTATGCTTATCTTCTTCCTTTTAATGCATTTATTTCTTCCTGTCTCCTTATATACACTCTCCTTAAGTTTTTAAGATCAGGTCTTAGGTGTTCAAGGCAGAATCTCCTTTGCTCCTCTCACTAGCATCCCCTGCCAACCTTTCCCTGCCTTGTCAGAAAGGACAGCTCTTTCCTTCCCTTGAGGTTCCCATGAGAACATCTTGGGGAATTTTCATAGAGTGAAGGCAGCAGAATGATGACTCCAGGTGGATACCCTTGTGTCTACCTTGGCTCATTACTCCCCTGCTTTGTGGTATGGGGCAAGTTACTGAACCTCTGCCTGCCTCGGTGTCCTCATCTGTAAAATGGGGCAGTAATAGTAATAATCACAGGGAGTCATTGAAAGATTGCATATCTTGGTATGAATCAAACCTGAGCACGTTGGAAACGCTCCAACAGTACTAGATATTACTATTATAAAATGGATGGCCCTCCTATCATTGCCTGCCTCTTTAAGTAATGGAAAAAACTGGAAAAGAATCTAGATCTGGTTCTGTATCTCATGGCTGTTTGACCTGGGACAAGTCAATTGACTTGTCTGGGTTTCCTCCTCTGTTAACTGAAGAAACCTATGGAGTCTTTCAGTCCTCATGTTCAGGGATTCTGTAACTCTGGTTATGAATTGGTTATGGAGTGGATTTAAATAAGCCTATTTCCTGCAAGAAGAGTAGTCTGAGTGTGAATTGCTGTATTTCTAAACTACTCCATCTGCATTCTTTGTAGCTCTTTTCCAGGGAAAGCCTTCCTTATTAAATGAGCATTGTTGTATTGTTCTCTCACTTAAAGTACTCAGCAACGTTTGGCAACTTTGCTGCTGGAAATTACCTTGTGCTGGTGCACACAGTCTCGTGGCCTTACCCTGACATCCTCATAAGGTGTGGGAGCCGGGTCGGACAGTCCCTTCCATCTCCGCCATCACCTGCTCAGGCCCAAGCTTGTGACTGGTTCTTCAATACTCAGTTGAGGCAACTCACTTATCTGGGTAAGTATAACTGGATGAGAATTTTGAGGGCACCCAGTCGGAAACCACCACTCACTTTCAAATTCCAAACACTTGTGGTATGAAGGAAGGAGGAACTGGAGGGGAGAGCAGTGAAACGGTTGGGCTTTGAAATCGGACAGCTTGGGCAGTTGTCCTGAGTTCCTTGTTTCTCCACCTTGTGCCTTGCCATATATCAACAGAGTCTGATCTACACGTGAGCTCAGGGACTATTAAATTTTAATAGCACCAGAGAGGGGAAGATGGTTAATTCTGTGGTATTTTTAAGTCTTTGTGGAATGGATTGTTGTATATTTTATTTGCCCTGAATTGTACCGTTCAAATTTTATTTCTGATTTGATCAACCATAAACTTTAAAAACTCAGGATGGACAGAGACCCCTGGGACCGTTTTACTGCTAAAGCTGAATGCAGCCATTCAGTAAGAGCAAATAGGTGACATAAACTTTAACTATGACTGTTCACTTGATATATATTCTAGAACAAATTTCAATTTCAAATTGTTCTATTTCTTAGCATGCTCATGAGGAGCCTGTCTTGTCCATTGGTCAGATTTTGCTCATGAACTGCAAACTTTAAATGGCCACATAAACCCAGCATGGTAAAGGAATATTTGTGGCATAAAGAAAAAAAACCATGTCACGCAGCTACAGATTTTGTTCTCCTTTATTATCCTTATTTATTGAATAAATGGCTAGTTATACTATTAAGCTACATATACATGGTTTAAATGAACATCTGTGTAAGTATGCATATTTATTTATAGAGGTACAACAATGTATATGACATAGATGCATTTTTCAGTTTAAAACATTTTGATTAGTTAGCTAGTCTTTATCAATTAAAAAAATTCTCTGTATCAGAAAAACCTAGGCTCTCCACCTTTAAATGATAGGAGTTGGAAAAGGAACAGGAAATCACAGAGGGTTGGTTGAATGTTTCAAAACATGGAGACTGTAGTTCCTTAGGAGGATTCCCAGTGCTCTATGCAGTGGCTTCCGTGGTCATATGTGCCTCCTGTATCCTCGGAGTGAATGGTAGGTAGGTGGCTAGTGCTACTTCTCATTTCTGGGCAGTACGGTGAGAGCATGTGAAGATTCAGGGGGAACTGAGTCTTGCTCCGCTCCTTGATGGTGGTGTCCCATGCAGCTATGCCGGATTGGGTGGGTTTGGTTAGGATTTTGGATATCCTCTGCATAAAGTTTACTTCATCGCAGGAGGGCTAATGATGCCATGGTAGCAGTGAGGTAGTTGCAGCTGATACCCCACCAAGACCCCAAGCAATAGAGTTGTAGCTCTCTGCCGTGTGTATCTTACATATCGATTAGTTTGTCACTTTCACTTAATTGTTTTTTTTGGACCATGTGACTTTATGGGTCTGTGACTGGGATAATTTACATAAAATACATTTCATCTAAGAGGAGAACAGAAGTCAAGACCTCACAGTCTATGTGGACATAGCCCTGAGATTTGAAAAAAATATGGGGAGGGTTGTTTATACAGAAGTTTCATTTTATCATAGGGAAACTGCTTGACCTCTTTCGGGTCCATCGAATTTCCTGCCAGACTTTCAGGGCTGGGGGATTGGAGAGACCCTGCTCCTATTCCTGGCTGGCTTTTCATTCAGAGTGCTGCTTCACTGACAACTGGCTGTGTTTCATTAACTTGTTGACCACTTCTAAGTGGACCATCTTTTGTATTGTTTGTTTGCAACCTTACCGCATCCCCCAGGATAGGAAGTTTAAAAAAAAAAAATCACAATTATCTCTGTTTCCTCCATTTGGCTGCTTTGTGTGTGATTGAAGATACCTGACTCATGTTAGACTCTGCGGAGAAAAGAAAAAAATCAGAACCCAGGCATTCTAGCTCCTGGCTATGGCTCTCCCCACTAGAGTGTGCTGCCTGCTAAATAATCATTGATCACTGGCCAGATAGGGTTGTGGGAGCAAACTTCTCATTGATCCCCAGAGACAAAAAACAAAAAGTCCTGCACACATGATACATGTTGAAAGTGTTGCTCTTCTCTGTCAAGGAAAGTTTTGTGTTTTCTTTAGCCAAATGTATCTTTATGGGGTGCAGGTTCTTTTGAAGGCTCATGGCCAGCGCTTACTGTTTAGGGTTTTAATCAGTGGCTGGCTATTTCACCTGGGGCACGGAATTATAAATGCTCCATGCCTCAATGGCTTCCACTATACAACGAGGTTAAGAATGCCTACTTATCTCTTGGAATTGGGGCACAAAACACCCAGATACCTTCAAATGTGATTAGTATGCCCTGTTACTTTACTACACGCTTTCTCGGTAGATTATTTCTCTAGATTTTTTTCCGTTTTTTCCCAGAAGATTAACAATGTCACATACCTTGAACTTAGTGTACATATCAAGACCTTTCCCGAAAGGGTTCTCATTCCATTTTCCTTGACTAGATTTTGTAAGGTAACTGAGGTTTGTGGTAATATGACATATAAGATATATTGTTTTCATGATTAAAATTTAATACCACTTAAGCAATCATTACCCATAGAATAAGATAACCTGGCTCATTTAAACATATCTTTTAAGGAGATTGGTTCAGGTTGCCTTTCTAAAGCCCCTGAGAATTTTGCTGAAGAAGCCACTTGTGGAACAAACCAAAGTAAAATACTCATGCGCTGTATAGTTTGTGTTAGGACTCAAAAGGGGCAATGTTTGATGTGAGAAGTGGGGACAAACGGCAGTTCCGAAATGTAGCATCTATACCTCATTTGGGAATGAGGAAGACAGACGGACAAGTGTTCTTTTATATTTTTGGAGTCGGAGTCCAATCCAGTAAGCCCGTTTTTCTGTTGACGCGATTTGATGAACTGGTAGCTCCCGCGCCTGCCTTCCCAAGCCAGTTCCCCACTGCCTCCTTCCCTGCTGTTTTTTCCAGGGATGTTTCAGTTCATGGTTAACTATTTTTATTTTTTAGTTACATTAACGCTATGAAATAATTAGTCAGCTAATTAATCTGGTTTACAGGCTTTGTAGGATTCTTCAGCTGTCAGTCAGGCCCAGGCCTGAGGCCTACATCGAGTCTCAGCTCTCTTGCCCATGTGATTCCCGTTGCCATGGCTACTGGCTACATCTGCTGACACCCCACTCTCTATTTATTGCTTAATTAAGAATTTCACGCTCAGCCCTTATCTGCCTCTAAGGACAAGCGCACACTGTTAAGAAATTCCAAATTTAGGCCCAGGCACAAGGAGAGCCTTTCTTGTAGGCTTGGCTGGATGGAGCCTCTCTAACGATCTTCTCGGCATCCCAGCCGCCACCCTTCAATCAAAAATCATTAAATGGGGCAGAGATAATGAGCATGTAGCATATCAAAAGAAGGATGTTTGCTTGGTCCAAAGGAGGAAAGGCTGCTAGACCCCATGCTCAGCTCAACTTCAAAGGGAGATGAGACCCCTCATCACTGGGGCCTGATAAAGCCTCATTTGTTCTGGGCTTGACTTATGAAAAAGGTCTGGTGTGTCAGGGTCCCGTCTCACAGACGCGGGATCCCCCCACCACTTGCCTCCACCTCCACCAGCCCCCCCCCCGGCCCTGGCCTTCCGCACACTCGTGTGTCAGCACTCAGGCAGCTGGGTCCCCCAAAGCATCAGGCAGAGCGTATAATCACTGACTCTCCACTCACAATGGCCACTTGTAGGGGGGTGGTCGGGAGGAGGTCTTCATCACAATAGGAACACAATTATTGCAGCTGCTAGGGAGGGCTATGCTTCTTCCTGTAGGAATATAATAGAACTTGCCCCAAACGGGAGGAGAAGGTTGGGGGGAGGTGACGGGGGTGGAGAGGGGTGGAGGAAACCATCTTGAGTTGATTATTCCTATTCTGACTCCTGGAAGCCCGATGCGGAGCCAGTGGGGTTCCAGCAGCTGCTCGTGCACAGTCCTCTCCTAATAATTGTACATTCTGTCAGGGGTCAACTTACTTTTGACCCTGTCCTTTTATATCGGCAATAGGCTCTTTAGGGCAAACTGTTGGGTTGTGGCAGGGTGCATTAAACGCCCACAGCCCCTTCCCCTTGCTTTCTCCTCCACCCAACCAGCAGCCGGTGATAAATTCATGTCAGATGCTGAGCCATTCACACTTGCCCTCCCGGGTTCACACAGCACAGCACGGCTCTCGCTGTGGAGAGGCAGCCGGGCTGGGATATTGTGTGAGGCGGCAGCTGAGCCAGCGCCTGCTAGGCGCACAGGCTCCTGCCCACCACCTTCTTGTGATCTGATGGGGCAAAAAAAGATGCGTCTAGCCAGGCCGGCCAGTGCCTGTCTCCAAATGGCCCCCTCGCCAAGATAAAGGCAGGCTGTTTGGCAAGAAGCCGGGCCTGTGTTTCATGAGGGCAAGAGCGCTCTAGATAGAAAGACAGATGGATCTTATTGTCTGTACCACTTGTCCTGAAGAAGTCAAGGTGCATCCCACCGAAGGCTTAGAAAAGATGCTGTTAACCTGGGAGATCCTGAAAATAAGAAGTGTCAGTCTGCCTGAGCTTGCGGCCCGGAGGTCATGGGTACTGCCAGGGTTGCTCTCTTGTCAAAGCACTCAGGGCACCAGGATCGAAACAGGCTATTGCCTGCATCCTTCTGTTGTTCAGCTGGTCCCGAAGACCCCCATCAACTCCTTGGGAAGGAATTCTGTTAGCATCTGTGGAGCAGAGAGGACTCAACTGGCTCCCCTGAGCATTTTGTGAGGGTTTTATAAGCAGAGCAGAATTATAATCCTTTGAAACTCGGCCGCCATTCTCATGCTGAGGCCCTCTAAGGCAATCCATAGCATTCTAGTTAATAAATTAATTTACATTCTTATAGAAAGCTCATTCCCCAAAGATTCCCCAAGGATTTTTGCCAGTAATATAGAGGATTGACTTAGGGGACCCACACTAACCTTTATGGCAAAGATACAGAGAATGGAACAGGAGCTGGCAATGTGAAAAGGGATTTTGCCTCTCCATTGTGAGCAACTTTTCTCCAAAAGGAAAAGGAAGGGTAAAAATGAGAAAAAGAAAAAAGCAAGGAAGGAAAACTTAGAAGTCAGAATCAAATACTTTTTCTAGGAATCACTCAGACTAAGGAGATAATTCTTAGGGACGCTGGTGGCTAGCCCTAGTTCATGTAGGGAATGGGTGGTATAACCAGTATTCAAACTCAGCCTTTTTAACTCTAGTTTGGTGCTTTTTCTACTATACTAGTGTTTTGTGGTATTTTTTTTTTTTAATGTATTTTTGAACGTAAGAAAGAGAGAGCGAGCATGCACAGGCACTAGTAGGGAGAGGGGCAGAGAGAGAGGGAGACAGAATCTGAAACAAGATCCAGGCTCTGAGCTGTCAGTACAGAGCCCAACACGGGGCTCAAACTCATGAACTCAAGAACCCAAACTGTTCAGGGCTTGAACTCATGATCTGAGCCTAATTTGGATACTCAACTGACTGAGCCACCCAGATGTCCCATGTTTGTTTGTTTGTTTGTTTGGCTTACCCATTGTAAGCCAATTCTTCCTTCTGTTTATAGGAAAAACCTGTACTTATTGAGGGCTCCATGCTTCCTAATGGGTATTTGAATACCATCTTCACCATTTGTCACATCCTATGCCTCCTGTACCATTATTTAACTGAGATTTTTTTCTTAATTCCCACACTGTCTTATTTTTAAAGCCTAACCTCTTTTTAAGCAATAATATCCATAAAATCATGGGCTTACTGACCTAGTTGCTTTTGCTAAAATACATTAACATTCATAGCTATTAAAATAAAACACAGATGCTACTAAAATCAATTGGTGTAATTGATGAAAAGTAAGAAATGTGAACACAGGGATCTTCTTTTTTTTTTTAAATCTGGGTCTCTTTCCTCACTTGCTAAGAAACACCTGCTCCTGAGAACAAACCACATTTAGAAATTTTTTTTTAATTTTACAAATAGTTTATCGTCAAATTGGTTTCCATATAACACTCAGTGCTCATCCCCACAAGTGTCCTCCTCCATGCCCATCCTCCCTCCCCCCCACATCCATCAGTCCTCAGTTTTTGTCAGCATTCAAGAGTCTCTCATGGTTTGCCTCTCTCCCTTTCCCCCACCATTTCCCCCCTTCTTCTCCCCCTTGTTTCTCCGTCAAGTTCCTCCTAATCCTCCTAGACGTGCAAACATATGATATTTGTCCTTCTCTGCCTGACTTATTTCGCTCAGCATAACACCCTCAAGGTCCATCCATGTTGCTACACATGGCCAGATTTCATTGTTTCTCATTGCCATGTAGTATTCCATGGTATAGATAAACCACACCTTCTTGATCCATTCGTCCGAACAAACCACATTTTTGAGAGAAGTAGTAAAATTCCTCAGTTCAGGGCTTTTTATTTTATTATTTTTAAAAATTTTATTTATTTATTGAGAGGGGAGGGGAGGGGAAGAGGGAGAGGGGGAGAGCGTATCTTAAGCCAATGCAGGGCTCAATATCACAACCATAAGATCATGATCTGAGCCAGAATCAACAGCTGGATGCTCAGCTGACTGAGCCACCTAGGTGCCCTTTTCAGGGGTTTTTAAATACGCCTCAAGGCAATCAGCTGGAACGCTTGTTTCCAGGCCCCTCCCTTGGAAGTTTTGCTTCTGTAGATCTACACAGAATCCAGGAGGTGACACATACCCCATGCAACTGTGGCAGACATCGCTGCGAAAGAATAACAATTGTTATTGTTTTCTGAGTTAATTAAGAAGGTTTAATTGAGCTCTCAGGACTGTAGGTAATGTAGATATGTCTGTTGTGTCTTGAATAAGTTCTTTTACACCTAAGAGTGAAAGTTATTGGGGGTAATGGGAGACTCAAAGATGACCACAGGATTTTCATGTAATGTTTCTGTGAAGGATTTTAAAAACTCCTGGGGGCGCCTAGGTGGCTCAGTTGGTTAAGCATCTGACTTCAGCTCAAGTCGTGATCTCACAGTCTGAGGGTTCAAGCTCCGCCTCAGGCTCTGTGCTTGCTGACTGCTAGCTCAGAGTCTGGAGCCTGCTTCAGATTCTGTATCTCCCTCTCTCTCTGACCCTCCCCTGTTCACACTGTCTCTCTCTCTCAGAAATAAATTTAAAAAACATTTAAAACAAATCCTGTGTTATGAGGGCCAAGGTGGCTGTATTGCTGCCCCAATGAAGCTGAAATCAGATGGAAGTCTGGTCCTGTGCATCACATCAAGCTTTAGCTACCAGGGACCAGCCTACAAGGAATTCTCAATGGTTAGGAGGAAAAGGCTAATTTCTAGAGAGTGTGGTCATGTTTACTGAACAGGGAGGGAGATACAGAGCAGGAGTGCACAGGTGTGCAAGATGGATCTGGGGGAAGAGTGTACCAGGAGTGCAAGGTGGGTGTAGAAGACAGGGCAAGCTAAACTGGAATGCAGAGAGAGAGACTCAAACTTGACAGCTGGCCTATGAAGAGAGCTGGAGCCTGGGTCCAGAGCACACTGAGACCTAGAGAGAAGGAATAAGTCAGGGAGAGAATGGGTGAAATCTATAGATACAGATTGCAGGTGCTGTTTCAGATTCTTTCCATGTGTAGTCAGGGGCTGACTCATGCTATGTTAATGTGCACTGAATGAGGGGCCCCAATATGTGCATAAACCTAGGGGCAAAGTGTGAATGGGAATATGGATGAGGAACGAAATAGGAAAGGAGTCAAGGCCCATTAAGATGCCACCTGTTTTTTTCTCTTTTTACATAGATACACACTTATTTCTCCCTTCAGAATTGCAACAAAGAATGGGACCTACTCAAGGAGAGAATTAATGCCCTAGTGCCCTCGTGAGGACAAAATTTGCCAGGCACAGTACACAATTCTAGAAGACACTAGTATCTTATTGAACTGAGTAACTCTCCTCTTCCTTAGCACATTTCTCACTTTCTTCTAGATCTCTGTGTTTATAGCAATCTTACATCATATAGCACCTGTCAGAATAATTTGGCAATAATGGGCCCAAAGGATTCCTTTTTGAGGAACAACCTGATATTCTTACAACCTGGGAAGTATCAATTGCAATGAGGCTCCATTTATAAACAAAGTAGATTCACCAGTCTCCTATTACAAACTCAGAAATCATAAGCACTGAGAAGACACATGCATAATCTCACATATTTAAGGCTTTTAAACTCTTCCCGAGTCATTACCTTTATTCTCAAATGATTTTCATCTCTCTTTGTATTTGTCCAAATTGGAAATGACACTTCACATTTACAGTGTCTTTTATAGAGTCAAACACTTAGCAAACTTTAGCAGATCTGGTTAAGTTGCTTACAACTCTGAATACTATGGCTGATCATGATTAGGTACAGCTGTAAAAAGAGTAGAAGACTATTTTCTGAGTTTCCTTAACTGGCCACTAGAATAATGGGCATGCCATCTTAACAGTATCGATAATGACAATGATTCATGTGCCAAGCACTGTAGTAAGCATGTTATAGGAGTTACATCAAGTTTTCTTCCCAATAACACCATGAGGTAGATAGGACAACTATTTCCATTTTCACAGAAGTGCTGTTCAGAAATGGTGAAGAACTTGTCAGACACCCACATGAAGACCAGGAATTCAAACCCAGGGTGTTGAACTTCATTCAGCACCACTCTCTCTGGCTTCACTCTCAGGGTGTGGAAATGGTGTTTAGGAAGAATAACCCTCTGACCCACTCACATCTCAGAACCAGCCTGCAGAGGGCCATGTATAAGTGGAGGTGAAGGAAATCAGACTTTTTCAATCTTTCCTACTTTTGGTAACTTTTCTTCATTTCTTTGGATACTGAAATGACTCCACTTCTCAGATTGAATGGTGGTCACACACTCATTTTAATAAAACAGGCGATGGCTTTTCAATGTATGTTTTTGAGAAGAGGCTCCCCAGGAGGTGGGGAACATTTGTGCATGTGAGAGTATGAACAGAATCAGTGGCCATGCAGTTCAGAAGCCATCAGTGTAGAGCAGTGGATATGATAGCACACTGACCAGGAAGCTTTGGCTTGCCAAGAACAGGGCCTGAGTTAAGTGATTTAGTGGATGGAAGGATGAGGAACAGCCCATAATCAGGGTTGGATATGGAGGGTTAGCCTTTTCAGTCTGCAGGTTAATCATCACCATGATGGCTAGAATGCACGATGCTTGTGGTGTTTTTTTCACTCAGGGGATTTAGGATACATTGATTATTTTCCCTGTACTTCAAATGTATTCCCCTATTTCATGGGGAAAAAAATGATGATTCCATTCTTCCTCCCCCAACCATTTCTAAGTATAAACTATGCTTATTTTTAGTTAATCATTATAAAATGACTACAGTGCTTTTGAAAAAAGACTTTACAATGTGTAACTTTACTTTTTTACTTTCTTTACCTCATTGATGCTGTCTTAAGGAAGAGAGCACAAATGTACTGAAATCTACAATTACTTGGAAGCTGCTGTTACCAAGGATGATTTCTATAAAATCTTTAAATCAACTTTAATAACCCTTTCCAAATGACTTTTGGAGATTTATCCAATTTGCCTTCTTTAAGCTTTGATTCTTTTACAATATTTAAAATATTTTAAAATATTACAGTATTTAATAACCCTTTAAAAGGGTTATTTCCTGCCTCTGTTTGCCTCTTTGGTTGAAATTGTCAGTTAAGTACTGGGTATCCCGAGTAGAGCACTATAAGTTTAGGTTTTCTAGATTAGTACTTGAATGTAAGTGTTTACATGTCCCACAATGTCTAGTGTCCTAAAGTATGTGAGAAATGTTCCTCCCTTCAAGATGTAGAGATTGCTAATGATAATGCAGTCATAAATTTATCACAGCTGATGCTTGACAAATATTTGCTAAATCAAGAGCAAGCTTGGGATAAATAACACCAATATCAGTGTGAGCACAGGTGTTAGGTAAGTTAGATATAGAAAAATGAAATGCTGGGCTGGTGGCATTATGTGTTTATTTACTTAAGATAGGAAAGTGGGTAAAATATACAAAGGATAAAGACTGTAAGTGAATCGTTGTAGGTACTGATAAAGTAGAACATGTAGGAACATGTTAGTCATCGTACCTGGTCTCAAAATATGCACAGTGTAAGGAGAAAGCCACTCTTAATAATGAGAAAAAATTAATGAGAATAATTATCAAAATAAGAATAGAGTAAGAGGAGAGGTCTCATCATGGATCTCTTTGGGGATTATTTACTATTATTTTTTGTAATATTCTGAAGTGTATGCTTTGTAATTAGACAAAATGATCCTTGGTATACTCCATCCTGTGATGTAGGAACGGGTTTATGGTTCACCGGAAAGGCAAGTGAAGTTTGACCAAGTCCTCAAGGCTTCAGCCTTCAACAGCCTTGGGCCCTCCAGTGGTGGGAGGTGTTGGTTCACAGGACATCTGATAAGGCAGAAAGGTAATTAACCAATAAGAGACAAGGTGTTACTGAAAAGTGGAGTTGGCGCACCTGATTACTAATTAATCAGGCGTGAGAGCACCTTGTAGATGCATTCACTATTTAATTATAGCAGCCTCTCTTGGCAAAGGAGCATATGTTCCCAGCTTAATCTACTGGTTTATACTGACATCAAATTGTCATTATCAGAAAGAATCAGGCCTTTTGATTATTTCCACTAATTTATTGAACACTTAAAATTAATGAACCCCAGGCCTTTTAAATGTGCTCAGTTGGTTTGGAAGATGGAGGAGAAAGGGGGGTGAAAAAAAAAGCCTTCGTTAAAGGGACAATTTGTTTGGATAAAGGTAAAGCAAATACATTTCATGGGTGATCTGAACTCTATTGAAAAACACATGAATTCTAAAAGCCAAGCCTTCAAAATGATGGAGAGGAAATAGGGTATGAGGTGTGCCCTGCTGACCAACATTGGCCTCCAAAGAACATATGGCTAAAGGGTTCCCTCCCTAATTATTTATGTGTCAATTCTCTTGGAGACCTCCCTGCAATTAAGTTTAATCAAATAAAAGCAATCAAAATCAAATGTTGGAAATCAATTGTTAGACTAACTAACAAGGACTTTGTGTGTGTGTGTGTGTGTGTTTCATTTTTTTTTGAAAATTTACTTAGGAGGAATTTAGCATAAAGCCAACTTTATCACATATGAGTATCTACTGTATTAAGATGCTGTTTATGTCGCATCCCCGCTGTGATTTTTTTTGTGTTCAGTTTCAGGCGAAGGCCAAGTTCAAGTGACTCTCCAGGTGAAGGAAGGTGTACCCCCAACTATTTCAGGTGAGTTTTAACCCACTCACTAAACAGAAGTGCCTGGTACAGCAGAATGTCCTCCAATAATAGTTCTAGAAATTCCTTCTATTGAATTGTGTATAAACAGGCAGGTATCAGCCCTAATGCTTTCATGACTAATGATTCCCTATTGTCACCCCTATAGCTGAAAAAGGTGTCTGCATTTCAAAGAAAGGTATAAGACGGGTGCCTTTCAAAACATTGGAAAGTAAGAATTAAAACATGTAAATAAGCACATTTCATAAATTATGGACCATATGTGCACACAGGAGTCCAGATCTGCAGATGGGCCATTAGGCTTCTACCAAATGGAAAGAAAAATTCAAGGTATCTCAAAACTTTAATTGTTCCCAGTAATTTCAGGACATCAGGGTAAACAAACCTTCTCCAAAAGTCAGATGGTTCTGTGAAATCTCTCTAACTCTTAAAAGCTGAATCCTCAAAGACTAAAAGACTCATAAACACCTTCTTATGTATTTCATTGTTTGTTTTTGTTTATCCTGAGTCAGTTTATGCATTTGCATCAGAGACAAATCTTTTCAAAGGCCAAGTCTTCCTTTGATTTCCAGTGGCTTTTTTTTGTGTGTTACATCAGAGCAGAGCCCATGCTAACCAGAAAATGTTCTAACTCCTTCATTTAAATTAATAAATAAATGGAAGTAAAAGGTACTAGACTAAAACTATAAACTAGACGTACTGATGGCTACCACTCCATGGTTATTAGACTGGGATGAATGTGGTTGTTTGTTTTCATAACTGTTTCTGGGCTGCCATAACATTTTATTCTTTATATCCCCTGTCCTTTATCCTTTTTTTCCCCTTTAGGTGGCTCAGAATGCATTATTTATTGTCTCTTGTGCAAGATGTAGAAGGATACAATGATGAGCAATAATCTTTGACTCCATGGTGTCTTATGGTTGCATGGGGAGTCAGTCAAATGACTAAATAATCAGTAAATAAATCTCCTTTAAAATAACTATTACCAAGAAAAGGATCTTGGAATTCTCTCTGACAGTTCTGTATTCAAATTTCCAATTGCTTGGGTCAGTCTCCATTTGTAGAGAACGTATCTATTGGCTGTAGTTCTCATGCCACGCCCCCTCAGAGGACTGGACTATTTGTGAGTGACCATTCCTTATTTAACCAGCTATATACTCAAGGTGTCATGCCATTCAGCACTTAGTAGGAAGATTTTTGTATTAAGGACTCTTTGGAAGGTGGCTGTAGGTGGGCAACATCCAGAGCTTCTTAGCAGGGTTCAGTTTAATTGGAAGATGTTTCACTTGACCTATCAATTACGATATGCTACGTAAATAGAAAGCTTCGTGGAGTTACAGAATATTATTAAGGGAAAGAACCTCACAGGCTATCCTATCCAATTGCCTCAATTTACAAATAAGGGAATGGAAGCCTAGAGATTAGTTTGCTTAAGTCACTCCTCTCAGTGGTTGAGCCTGGATGAGAGCTCAGGTTACCTAACTCAGTTCAGTGTTTATTATGCCATATAAACTCTGTATGAGTTTATATCGTATAAACTCTAAGATGTTTAAGTGACCTTTTGGGCATATACTAATTTATGACCTAGACTAAAATTAATTATATGTAGTAAGTTTTGCTAGCATATATAATTTGGAGCAGAAAACAGTCCGAAAATACGGAGAGTTACAGAAGTACATTACCATTCATCAGGATGAAATTTCAAATAGTAATATACTTCTAAGATATTCCCTGTTTCCTATGGTGTGGGATATAAGTGCTAATGTCAAAATTTGTTTAATTAAAAATTTTTTAATGTTGTTTATTTTTGAAAGGGAGAGAGACAGAGTGTGTGCAGGGGAAGGGCAGAGAGAGAGGGAGACACAGAATTTGAAACATACTCCAGGTTCTGAGCAGTCAGCACAGAGCTCAATGTGGGGCTCGAACTCCCAAACCATGAGATCATGACCTGAGCCAAAGTCAGATGTTTAGCTGACTGAGCCACCAAGGTGCCCTGCTAATGTCAAAAGTTAAATATGAGTG
Organism: Hyaena hyaena; assembly: GCF_003009895.1. Taxonomy (NCBI): domain Eukaryota; kingdom Metazoa; phylum Chordata; class Mammalia; order Carnivora; family Hyaenidae; genus Hyaena; species Hyaena hyaena. Next base: position 820,056 of record NW_024081327.1, read on the forward strand.
TGTATTTTACTTAATGTAAAAGTTCTATGAAAGACAGTAAAATTATTACAATAATAAAAATTCTATGACAACAATGGAATGATGAATGGAGTTCTATCTATATGTTAACTCATTCAGAGATTCAACTTGAGTGTATAATGCAGATGATATATTTTGGGTTAAGGTGCTCTATTGCAGAGAGTATCTTAGTTCACTCAATTGATCGAAGGTTCATTCTGCTTGTACATTTGTGCTCATCACGGTGGGGACATTGTGGACATGAAACTCCAGAACCAGCAGAAATTAGGGCATATATGGACCAATGTTGGGGAGAGGCAGTGGAGGTGGTGGTGAAGTCAGTTGTTGTAGAGATGCTTACTGGGTTTGTGGTGAGGATTTGTGCTAATTTGAGTCAAGAGGATATCCAGGTGTCTGAGCACCCCAGTGCAGGTCATTCATGTTCCTCCAACACTGTGGTCTTACTTATATCCTCTCAATATCCACAGTGCTTTATAAAAGATGGGAGAGGAGAAAATGAGCAGGAAAACCTACTTTGGGGAGAAGACAAAAATATTTCTGAAGAGCCTTTACCCCAATGATGTCTTTTCAGTGGGAGGTACCTGGAAATATGGTGCATAGTCATATGAGAACATTCGGATGATCAGATATATTCTCTTCCTAAATTGCCATTCTATCCCCACAGAGCTAAGTTTATTTCCTTTCCTCACATTTCTGAGACTCTGTCAGCCCTTGTCTTATTTACAGTTAATCCATCCCTTTCAGTATCTTCTGAACTTTGTCCCATCAGTAAATGACTCTGTTTTGTGTTGTTAGCCTCTCTTTTGCTGGCCAATTCTGGTCAGTGCCTCTCAATTAAAATAAAACAAAGCAAAACAAAATTCATGGATACTGAATCTTCCTCTAGTTGATATCTCTGCTGCAAACTTCTCAAAAGACTAGTGTCTTGATGCAGAGCCATAAAAAGTTTGGTGGATGAAGGATCAAAGGGGAGAGGGCAATGTTTGGTTCAGATATCAAGTTAGAGATCACCTTCAATTGTGGCTGTTGTTGAGTGACCGATTTGTAGGGGAAAGCAAGATGAGGCTTCCTCATAAGTGTTGGTCCTGACCAAAATTCATGGAATCTGGTTTCAAGGTAAGACTCATTTATCTAAAGATTAGGAAGACCAATCAAATCCTGAAGGTCTTTAATCCTAAAGTGTTCATCCCTCAGTAAGTTTTTTGGATTATCTGCCCGGTGACTTCCCTTCCTTCCCTCCAGTGCTTCACTCAGTCTGCTGTAATCCACACTGGTGACCACCTAATCCATTCCACTGGAGCCACTCTCATCTGGGTCATCCATGCTCTGGTGGCCAAATTCAGCAGTCACTCCTTATTCACTCTCTTATCAGAATTTCACTGTTAACAAGATCACTTCTGCTTTCTGGACATGTTCTTATTCTTAGGCTTCCAAAACATTCCTCTCGCCTGGTTCTTTATGCATGTCTCTGACTGCTGCTTTTTTTAACTCTAGTAGGTTTCTCGTTCTCTCCCCACCTTTCTTCATTAGTAATAGGGACATAGAAGCCTGATATTCACTATAGAAATCTAGTAACTCTGCAAGAGACTCAAATGGGTTTTCTTTTCATATGAAGTGTTCTTATCTTAAGGCAGAATGGTACAGAATGATCAAATTCATTCATAATCACAACTCTTAGTAGTTACTTTAAGATTCTGTTCAGTTAAAGACGGTTTCAGCTCTCATATATGAGTGAAGATGACAAAGTGAAGAATTCATTTCTAGCCTCTGTGATGCAAAGGGTTTTTGAAGCGTGGTATATGGTTTTAAGGAAACTGGTCATTCCCCTTTCGAAATATCACTAGAAACAAGGCATCAGAACATCCCTTTCTGTCCTTTGTGTTGCTACTTAGTGGCTATTTCAACAAAGCCTTCACCCCGTCCCCACCTGAATGTTTAGAATACAAACAAAGGAGGCAAAATTGGGAGGAAACTAGGCATTACAGTCTTGGTGTTTATAAAACATTTATAAAGCCTCTTTCTGAGTGGGACTTGTGCTGAGACCATGCCTGATTCCCATGGTGGGGTGTCGATTTGGTGCTAATTAAATTCCCTAGGATTTCTTTCTTTTTTACAGAAAAATTTTAATGTTTATTTTTGAGAGAGAGAGGCAGAGTGTGAGCATGGAGGGAGAGAGAGGGAGACACAGAATCAGAGGCAGATTCTAGGTTCTGAACTGTCAGCATAGAGTCTGACATGGAGCTCTAACCCATGGACCGTGAGATCATGACCTGAGTTGAAGTCAGACACCCAGTCGACTGAGCCACTCAGGTGCCTCTAAATTCCTTAGGATTTCTACTTGACCACAATCTATTTACTTTTCACTTACCCAAGGGCTTTAATGAGACCATGATTATGAGGGAGTTGGGTTCCAGTAGACAAAGTAACTGGGCGTTCCCCAAGGTTCTGACCTTAAGCATTTTTTCTTTTCATTTGTAATCCTCTGGAGGTATCCTCACCATCCTCAGAGTTTCAGATACAACTCTGAAATCCATCTCTTTGACTCAGAGCCCTCTCCCATTCCTCAGATTCATATCTAATCCCTGCTTACTGTGTATCTCCACTTACACGCCTTTTCAAAGATACCCCAAATTCTTTATGGCCCAAACTGAATTCATCGATGTCTATTCTAATGGACACCTCTGCTCATTACCACCTATGCTAGAAACCTGGGGGTCACCTCTGTCTCTTCTATATTTATTACCACCTTTGTGCCATCAGGCCTGGATCTCTGATTATGTCTCCAGCCTCATCACTTGACTCCTCCCAGCTCTGTGGCTCAGCAACACCAAACTGTTTAGAGACCCTTTACTTAATCTCTTATCTCTTGTCTTTACTCATGATCATGCCCTCTGTCTGTCTCCGCACAATCCCCTTTACCTTTATCACTGCCAAGCCTAAAATGCAGCTCAGTAGTTCCCTCTCCAGGAAGGCTCCTCTATTGAGGTCTCACTTCCTCTCTCTTTAGGTACCATTAAAGAGAACACCTTCAGAGCTCTATCCTTCCACTATTTACTTATACAAGTTACACAACACTGTTAGCTCCTTTGGGGTAAAAATGATGTTTTTCTCCCCTTTTTTGTATCCCTACTTTTTAGGAAATTTTGGTAGAGAAGGCATTCCTTATTTATGTTTGTGAAATTAGGGTAATGGATGAGATTTTGCACCCTCCACCCAGTCATCTGAGATATCACATTATTTGAGCTCTTAAAACTGTGAGAACATTTGTTATCATCTGTGAATCCTCTCATCCTCTTTTGAGAGACTCTCTCTGCCCTGTCTCTGTGCTAGGGATCATACTTCAGAAAAGAACATGTGGGTGCATTTCTTTTTTTAGAAATTTTTTAATGTTTTATTCCTGAGAAAGAGAGAGAGAGACAGCATGAGCAGGGGAGGGTCAGAGAGAGAGGGAGACACAGAATCCAAAACAGGCTCCAGGCTCTGAGCTAGCTATAAGCACAGAGCCTGAGGTGGGCCTCAAACCCACGAACCGTGTGATCATGCCCTGAGCCAAAGTCGGAAGGTTAACTGACTGAGCCACCCAGGAGCCCCAATGTGGGAACATTTCAACATGGTGTTGTGCGTAATAGATACTGGGCAGTCCCCAGTGGATATTATTAGATTTATGTTACAATTCCCTGATGAAGAGGCGGGTGGATGGTTGAAAAGGAGATGCCATTTCACCATCAGTGACAGAATTGATAAAAACCAGTTGGAACATATGAACTGTATGTAAACGGCAATGAAAGGTGTCCATATTTACTACACATTGCCTTTAACGTGCATTAAGAGCTATGAGAAGATTATACCTTTTGACTCAGTGATTCCATTGCCAAGATTCTATTTTAAGAAGAAATCATTGTTACTGGAAGATTTGTATATCGATATTTAACACTGAATTATTTATAATTTTAAAAGTGGAAAGATCCTAACTACCAGACATTTAGGATTAAGGAAATTATAGACGTTGCATATGATAGATACTATGTAGCCATTAAAATTATGTTGACAAGGGCTTTTAATGACATTAGAAAATGTATCTTAAAAATTGCTAAGCTAAGTAGAATAAGAACTGAATATAAATTGCATATATAATGTAATCTCAATTATATAAAAACACCAAGAAATTCTGGAAGGAAATGCAAATATAAGATTATTGACAGTTGTCTCTAGGTGGTAGGATTATGGGTAAGTATTACTATTTTTTCTTCCGGTATTTGTGTTTTCTAGTGTGCCATGATAAGCATATGTCATATTTACATAAGGTAAAACACACATGTTTGATAACAAAAGTAGAATATATTTTCCCTAGAAGTAGATGTAACTGAAGGATTGAATAATTACTTGCTTTGTAATTGATAAAATGACTTTTGGGAGGTTATAAAATATCAAAAGGCAGCTACCTTGGGAGGTAAAAATACCATCAGTATCCTAAAATAATGATAGAATTTGCAAGTTATTATAGTGACTCAGATTTCCAGAGTTGCCTTTTCTACTTTTGTAGCTTCTACCTCTGCACCTAAATCAGCTTTAAAATGGTCCCTTCCGGAAGCATGGACAGGCATTGAAGAAGGCTGGGGAGGATACAACCATAGCATTCCAGATCCTGGGGATGACGTCCTGATTTTACCCAGTGAGTAAAACAGTCCATTAATTAAATAATCACAGACAGACTGAACCAGGACAATCCGATTGGGAATTATCTGTCATTTAAATATATTGTACAAAAAAAGGATGTGGGCATTCTTATTTGTAGGCATCTGTACCTACAATCTTCTTTTCTGAATTAATATAGGTGAATAACTTCATAATCTTATGAAATCCATAAAATAGCTCAGTTTGCCTTCATAAAAGGTGGAATAAATAGTCACAGTGGCACAAGGAGGTAGAATACTCCACTCTTAGGGTATTATTCTTACATGTCAGAGAACAGATTTTCAGCAAAGTCTAGTGTCCGTATGTTTGAAAGACATAGAGTGAATGGAAGGAAGCAATTTGCAAATTCCTTCTTTTCTTTTGTCTTTGTGGATATTTTAAATATAGAACTTTTAACCTTTCAATATAGAATCTTTCAAATATGGAAAAGATGATGAATAAGCTCTTCTGTTGCCATGATATGTCAGAGATACTGGAAACAGAAATTGATAAGTAAAACAGAAAAGTAAAAGTCTACGTATGTATGTATCTATCATCCATCTAGATGACAGAATTCTCTTCCATATACACATATGTACACGTACGGAAGAAAGATAATTCTTCAGATAAACACACTCATACCTACAAAATTCTTCTTTCTTTTTTGTTTAAGATTTTATTTTATTATTATTTTTTTAAAGTAATCTCTACATCCAACATGGGGCTTGAACTCATAACCCCAAGATCAAGTTGCATACTCCACTGCTTGGGCCAGCGAGGTGCCTTCAAAATTCTTCTTTCTTAAGAGCAAGTTCTTGAAATTCCCAGAAAATCTCCCTAGTCTGAGAAGAAGATATTTTTCAAAGAACAAATACCTGTCCCCTAAAAGACCTACTTTCATTCATGGGTTAATTTGAACTTCCTAAGGTAATACTGAATTAAAAAACATCTGTACTGGAAAAAGAATGTTTGGTAATCTGTGAAGTGATAACAATGATAAAATCCAATATTTATTGATAACTCACAGCATGGCAAAATTTATTCTCCATGTGTTAACTAATTCAATCTTCATAATAACTTTGTGATATAAGTATTATTATTATTATTCCTATTTTTACTGACAAGGAAACAGAGGCCCAGGGTAGTTAAGCAACTTGCCCAGGTTGACACAGTTTGCAGGTCAGCGGTCAGGATTTTAACCCCAGAAGTCTGACACAAACCCTGTAATTCTTAACCAATCAAGTGCATTCTCTTTCTAAGAGGCCAAAGAGTAAATGACAGAGAATAGTTTTGTTGGCTGTTTTATTTAGGATAAAAAATGAAGCAGAATGATTAAAAACATGGTAATGACTTTCTGGCCATTGGTGGTGTGCCAATCTAACTGTGCAGAGAGAGATGAGGGACAGGAGAGGGCAGGCTGGCCAGTATGAACTTGAACTATTATTATCATCCTACTCCCCTATCATCCACCTCTCTTAATGGAGAATGTAACTTTTTGAATAAACAAGCTCATGAGTCATTCCCATACGGAAGGGAAAAATCTGTTCCGTCTCAGCCATTTCTTTGATGAATATAGCCAGTGGATTGGCCCTGGGCTATGGTTTTTCCCACTAAGCAAGCTGTTTCCCCCACCCCATGCAGGAAGCAAGTGAAGCTTTTGAAGGTTGCCAAGTTTTTAGTATCCGTTGGGACCTTTATGCTGAGAGAGGAGTAATGTTAGCTATCTTGCTTGGCACTGCAGTTGACTATATCCACTGTGTGCCCTGATTGTTGGGAGCCCCTGGCATTCTCCGTCACTCTTCATTCCTTTGTTCATGCATGGTCAGCTTATAAGATGGACCTGGATTCTCCATGAAACTGCTCTTAAATAGCACAGATCAAGAAATAAAATAGAATAAAAAATACCACAGATCAGTGCTTTGGGAAAAAAATGGGGTGTGAGGGGGAGGTGTTGGATGTAGAAAGTATCTTTCCATTGGTCCTCCACTCTTATTGTGAGAATCAGATAAGATTTTAAATCACGCAGTTATTGTTCATTATTTCTAGTTTTCAAACGGAAAGATAAGTGAATGAAAACGAGTATGTAATATGTAGTAAAGTTTTTGCTCTTACCCTGTTCCCACTTTTTTCTTCCCTAATATGCTATCTTTTAACTCCAACAAATGATCTTATAGTGAGCATTTGGGTCCGTTGTTGTGTTTGGGGTCTCACATAGGAGGTGTTTGGGTTTACTTTCCCTTCGAGTTTTTGGCAAACCCTGGTATTTTGGCCTCTGATGGCCCTTTAGTTTGAAATTGCCTTCTCTTTCTAGTTGTGGTTTTGTATTCATGACCTTTACCTGGCCTTCTTGGTTTCTTTCATTCCCAGTCTTCTTTGAATCAAGTAAGTTTGTTCTCTCTAGTGTGCCACAAAAAGACCACAAATATTGCTTGAATGAAGCGCACAATCTCAAAGCTGCCACCCATAATTTAATATTAGAATTAAAATCTTTGAGTTTGAATGGGTTTGACACAGCATGTCTGTGAAAAGTAATGTCTTCTCATTTGAGTAGATACCTATGAATTAAGATTTTTATGATCATGATGATGATGATAGCAGCAAATATAATTTGAGTGCTTGATGTGTGCCCTTCACTTGTGCTGCATGTTCTACGTGGATTTTTTCAGTTGATTCTCACAACTACTTTATGAGTGAATCTTGTTGTTCTCCTTTTATGGTTGAGGAATCTGAGACATGGAGAGGTTGAGTAACCTGCCCAAGTTAGAGGCTGCAGCAAGAAATCAGTTTGATTCCAGAGCCCTCCTTATAGTATCACTTAAAACAAACAAACAAACAAAGAAACAAATTTACCAGCCTTGTCTGTTCGGATTCATCCAAAATCAGATTACATATTATACAAGATTTATAGTTCTCTGCTTATTGTTCATATTGTCTCCTTCACTTAGAATTAAAAAGGAAAAAAACACCCAACTATTTATTAAGTACCTAGCATATGTCAGATACTCAAAGAATTCAATCTCACCACATCCCCATTAGATACATACACATGGAAAAACCGGAGAAACTTCACAGAGAGGTATCTGATATAATGAGCCTTTAGTAAAAGCATGTGCTTTACATCTGGCATCAAATGTAGTTGTAATTCAAGTTAATACTTCTTTCCAATTCCATTTAGGCAACATTTACAGAACACTTACTGTGTTCAAGGCGCTGTACCAGGTGCTCCTGATCTGGGGCTCCCAAGGCAAGTCAGATACAGCCATGACCTCACACAGCTAGGGATTTAGCTGAGTCAATAAAACACAGGGGCACCTGGGTGGCTCAGTCAGGCATCTGACTCTTGATTTTGGCTCAGGTCAAGATCTCAGGGTTTCTTGAGATCAGGCTCTGCTTCGGGCTCCATACTGACCCTGGGGAGCCTGCTTGCAATTCTCTCTTACCCTCTCTCTGCCCCTCCCCTGCCTACTTGCACTCTTTCAAAATAAATAAATAAACTTTAAAAACCCCACAGAATACATAATAATACAACAAATAGCTGGAGTTAGCAACAGAAGTGTTTTGAATCAAAATATTTTGAATCAAAATGTCTCAGGTGAATGGAAGAGAGATGGCTTCATGGAGGAAGAAGACCTTAAAAAAATGGAGTAAGAATCTGAGGGTCAGTTAGGAAACACAAAGGCATTTAGGGAGTTAGTAATGCTTCAGGATACAGAGGGTGGGCTGTTGACTAGGATAAACCTGGGTTCACATGTAGATTTTGATCCAGACTAATTGTGTGACATTGGAAAAGTTTTAAACTTCTCTGACCTTCATCTATAAAATGAGGGCTGTAATTAATATATATGCCATAATGTTAGAAAGATTAAATGAGATAACAGTACACATGACCACTGCATAGATTATTGACAGTAATGGAATTAGAGATGAAAGCTGTGATTTTTAATGTATCAGGTGCTCTTTTCCTTCATTTTTCCATCTGGCTGCCCCTCTTGGCCCCTGGTATTAGCGACACTTTGTATTTGCTTTCCAATGGTTTATTATTTAATTTTCACAACATCCTTGGGAGCTAAATAGGTAATAACTATTATTACAGTAAAAACCCATTTTTACATAATACGATTTTAATGGAACTGCTGATTTTACAAAATGAAAGTGACTGGTAAAGAAGATTTAAGTGATACTTTTGAACCTCTAATATAATTTTATGGTGTTTTGTGTATTTTAATTCATTAATAAAGGAAACATGTAGAACATTCCCATCATTATTCAAATGGAATAGCATAATTTTTCAATAAAATTCTTAGGGTAAATTGCCTATTTCCATTTTCTGGGAAATCAATTTTATGGAATGACCTCAGACCCATCCTATTCCATAAAAATAGGACTTTACTGTACTAATAAAAGATATCCCTATCTTAAGTATGGTACCATTTTCCTCCAAGGCGTTCTGTCTTTATAGACATTGGATTTTGAAAGAGCTGTAACTTCTTCTCAGGGTATTATATGGAGCAAGCTAAGGTAATCATGAAGAATTTGCTTTGCATTCTAGTTTTATGATAACTTCGCTTCACACAAACAAATATATCTGATTGTCTTTGCCTCCTAAATATTGAGAGAATCGGTATAATTGTATTCTAGACACCTTACAGAGTGGAAACGAGTTCTATCTAACGTATTATAAAAAATCACACTTTTGCACACATAGCTGGCCAATGGGCAAAATAATCCTGCTAACCTGTACTCCATGTTTTATCCTGAAATGACCTGAGAAGATTTGTGTAAGATGCTTCCAGTGCTTCTCTGAAGGAATTTCAACCATGACAGGATGACACCCTTCTTTCACAGAGCAGGCTTAATGAAAGGAGAATGTGTTTTAATTCCAAATGATAGGATTCTGTTTTGAAGGATACAGATATGATATCATATAGCCTCCAGCGTAGAGAGTGTGTGTGCATGTGTGTTAGAATTCACTGTGTTCCTGTTTTTCTGTATTTGAACCATACTTATTTGAAGAAATGAATGGGAGAATACTGTCTTTCTTTTATAATAGTTCTTCTGTTTGTTCTGATTTTCAATACTTGAGTATTTTAAATGGCAGAGAAGCTCATCAAAGCCATATGATGTTCAAAGATGGCAATATTTAATGCATTTCTTTGTTAAATAATGATACATTAAAGTTGGTGATATGCGGTAAAATGATCATAAATCAGGAAGTAATTTTGGGGGAAGAATTTCTACAAAACATTGTAATCATAGCAGCAGTAGTTGATTTACCTTTTTCTTATGCAAGATGATAACTAATTTAGAATAAGATACATGTGACAGAGATTTAAGCCTGAAAAATCAATTAGAAATTAGATGTTATAAATATTGTGTTATATCCCTGTAGCCTGAGTAATTTTCAATATTCCAGTCTTGTTCTATTTGGGTGGGACCAAAGAGTCTTGCAAACCATCACCTCATTTATTCTGGATTACTGGCAAATGGAAAAGGGAAGGAATTTAAGCTTAAGTCACTGTGGTCCTTTTTATGATGAAATCCATTTCTATTTAACAAACCACCTAGGCACTTAATAGCTTAAATCTCACATTTTATTTTGCTGACAATTTTGTTCATGAGAAAGCCTGAGGTTTTCTTGTTTGGCATCTCCCAGGAATTGTAGCCAGATGGTGGCTGGGATATAGTGATCTAAAAGCTTAATTTGGCTGTGTGGTTTAACATGGCTCACTCACATGGCTGAGAGTTGGTGCTGGTTTTTGTCTGGGAGCTGAGGCAGGCCAGTCAGCAAAGAGACTTCAGTTTCTTTCCTTGTGGGTTTCTCTGTGGACCTTCTTGGGCTTTCTGACGGCATGGCAGCTGGATTCCAAGAAAGGGCAGGCTAAGAGGGAGTTCTCTAAGATTGAGCAGTCCAAGAGACCTAGGGGGAAGCTACCTGTCTTCTGAGCCAATTTTAGCAGTCTCCGAATATCATGACCACCATATTCAGTTGGTCAGTCGGGGCATGAAATTCAGCCCAGATACAAGGGAGAATTAAGCTCCACCTTTCAACAGGAGAACCAGCAAAGAACTTGCAGCTGTCTTTAATCTACCACTGTGTGTGTGTTTATGTGTGTGAGTGTGTGTGTGCACGCATGTAACTAAGAACAGATGTACCGGACTTAATTCAAAAGGTTTGAGCGTCAGGGTCTGCTAAATTTGTACTGTCTTTCCTCTCTGGGCAGAATTTATTTAGATTCTGTTGGCTTACCTGAATTAGAAATTGAAGAACACCAGGAGACCAGACTGGTCACAAGATTTTAGTTTTTTCTATTTTTTATAACCTGTAATGCTTGGTGGTCTTTTATTGCCTCTTTGCTGCCCCAAAGTAGGATTGTTCAACCCTCCTAATATAACTGTGGCCCCCCGATCTGCGATTGCTCACTTTGAGGTGGGGTCGAATGACAGTGTTTGGGCTGCAGCACGTGTCCAAATCTTTACATGCACGACCAGAAGCCTCTTCTTGGGAGAGAAGAGCGTGCTGGGGTGAGGGGAAGAGCAGATAACAAACATTTTGAGCATTTTATTCCTCTCAGGGCAGAAATTAAAAGTGCACAGGGACAGCAGTCAAAATTTTCTTTTACCTTATTTAGAATATGAATGGGAAAGCTATTTGTTAAGATTTTATGGGAAAGAATAGATGAATATGATTTTTTAAGAGATACTTTTGACACAGAAACTTTATTCAGCGTTATTGTCAAATAAAAACAAATAAAAAGAAAATCTGAAAACAAAAATCAAAGGATCTTTAGATACTGTATAAATCTCCTTCCTTTTAGGCAGTTCCTTGGAGGAGAATATAGACCGTGAACATTGCTTAATGGTAAAGGGTGTTAAGGCCGCATTCTTCCCACAAAAAGGAAACCTGAAAATCTCAGGCTTCGTGGTGCAAGCATTTCCATAGACCTCCCAAACGGTTTTGAAATACTGCATGTAAACTGACTTTTCATATGTCTGTTAATTTGAGAATATATATAGAAGCTCACTATCGAAAGCAATCTAGGTGTAAAATCCTTTTGCGATATGGGTTTCTTTGATGGACTCAGTGATTATCTAGGTATTTGTTTTATTTTGGGGTGGCTTTGTGTGGATTTACTTGCATTAAGTAAATATAAATATACATGTATGTAAAAATATGGAGACATAGAATTGTTGAAGGTGCTACGGAATTTAGTGGCTATATAATCCAACTACAATGAGCCAAGGTAATGCAGGTGTTTTAAAAATTGTAAAAGGAGGTGAAATTCATTATTATTGCCCAGACTTTTATGATGTTTTGTACCAAGGATAAGAGCAGAATTTCAACCTCCTTATTTTCAACCTAGTGTTGTAAATTGCCCCCTAAAATTTAGAAGAAGGAATACTGTTGATTTGTTGTTGTTGTTTTAGATTCATTTCCTTAAAATAAGATTATATCTACAAGACACACTTGGGGCTTAGGAAATTCCTTCTCGTTTCAATAACCATGATTCAAATGGCTTCTTACAAATTAATAGTAGTACCCTAACTACTGACCAAAGCCTGTGACACAGTGCCTTTGTCAAGAATGGACAGTTTCAAATAGAAGTAAGAATTAAAAAAAAAAAAAGGTATGTATGTTTTCTCAATAAAAATCAAATTTCAATTAATAGCAGAATAGACATTTTAACTTCCTATAAGTAACTAAAGGAACATTACTTTAAAAATATATTAAAATAGGTTTGTAGACTTTCCCTCATCTCAATTTGTAAATCTCTGCTTGACTCAATCCTGGTGTTTGTTTCAGGGCTAATTAGAACTCACTTAGAATCTTCTCTTGGGACCCAAAGTCATGTAGGCCCTGACACTCTTTATGGCTTGCTAACTTGCTGGAACTAATTAGAGTTCTACTTTAATTGAGTGGTTTTTCAAAACCTTTGCTGTCATACTCACCTGAGAAACATACTCATTGTCATAGCCCATTAGTATTAGTATCATAGTCGTTTTCTTGGAGGGGACATGTTTCCTCCAGGTTTGCAAATCATAATTTGGGTGAGGGGGTTGGGTGGTGCTGGCAAGTGTGAAGTATGTAGGAGACCCAGGGCTCATTGTGGTACTTACCCCCGCTTACAGAATGACTACTTTTATACAGAATGACTACTTTTATATGTTTATAGCCTTCTGGGCACCCTGTGTTCCCGCCTGAGAGGAACCTAACAGGTATGCCTAGAAAACACCTCTGGTGCTTTTCCTTCAGTTGCAATAGATGTGATTTCTTTCCTACTATAACAACTTCTTTCCTCTGCATGACCTTTGCATACTTCAGGCATGGTTTAAAACTACTTTTTAAAGGGACTATGCACTATTTTCCACAGAACTTTTAAGTATACTTTGACCTAACGATATAAATCATCAGCTTTGTAGCAGCCATAAATGCATTGGTGGTTGCTATGGAGCTGTGCTGCTATGGTGGGAAGCAGAGTGGGCAGGTCTTGGCATTTTATTAATTGTGAAGGGCAAAGGGAATGCAAAAGGGTACTCAGTATTTTTGTGCGTGGTTTAATGGCTAGGGATGTCATCAGTAGAGATACAGGGTGAAAGGGGGAGAAATAGAGGTAACAGGTAAGATAATAAATTCCCTTATTCATATACTAAATGTCACATTTAGATGTCTGGATGGTAAGGGAAATGTGGACCAGAAGTTTGGAAGGGAAGCTAGTTGGGAATCTGGATTTAGATTTGGTAATCCTCAGAGGAGTTGACTGAAGAGGCCTTGGGGACTGAACTGGGGCTAGAGCCAACAGGAAGCCATCACACACTGCTCTAAGGAGCAGGTAGGAGACCACACTGTGGTGGAAATTCTAATTTAAGTGGCAAGAAGTGAAACCAGAGAAGGAGCAATCATGACACTGGGAAGTGAGCTAGGACAACAATAGGCAGGAAAAGAGCAACACAAAGATGGTGGAAGTGGTTCCAAGGAGGATGAGGAGGGCAATTTAGAAACTGTCTGAGGATAAACTACATACTTCCTGGAAGCTGCTACAAGTCTAAAGCAAAATCTAATGCTTGTCTTATCTTACAGTTTCACACGTCTACACTGGGTCTTTATGGAAACCCTTGTAGAGATCAGTGTCTTGAAGGATCCCCATATCTTTGTTACAATTAAAAGCAATTACTCCCAGGTGAGACAGTAGCTCTTCTAGGTGACAAGCAGGTTGTCTCTGGTCACTTTCCGGTTAGAATACTAAGTATTCTAAATTCATAGGCTAAATTAATTAATGTGTTAATTCCAACAGAATCGACCAACTGGTACAATTCAATCATTTGGGAAATAGAATAGGCTATAATCTCTAAGATATCACTGTCATCTCCTAAAGAGGTACAGAATTAAAAAACTGTAGAACAGGACAATAAATACTTTTTAAAAATATCTAGAGGATTGTATGTAATTCTTACGATGGGTTTTATTCTGGAGGTAAGAATTGAAGGTCATATTTAAGACTGGCGACAGCAGCCCATCAGAGCACTTCAAATTCCTCTCTGCTTTGGAATACTGACTGCAGCATCCAAAGGTTTTGATATTTATTTTCGAGTGTTGATATTAGGAATTAATTTCTTTAAAGTTATTAGTAAATTAAGTGACCAACTACTCTGGTTTACCCAGGACTTTCAGTGAGGAGACCTAGAAATTCTCTCGAAAGCTAGGACCAGTTGGCCACCCCACTAAGAAATCCCTTTTAAAGTTCTTACCAACTCCATATTCTATGATCTGCATTGCTCCATATTTGCTGAGAATTAATGACGTTTTTCTTGCTTTAAATGTATAAACTTATATCTTACCTAGTTTTATTCCCTCAGGAAATTTGTCTCATGGAATTAATATTCTTTGAAGAGACACAGGCATTTCTTACAAGAGAAGGGGACCTGAGTGATTGCATATGCATTTTGCCTTCCTGGTTGGGGTTGGGGAAGTATAGCCAAGTAAGGAACAGCTGCCCATGGGGCCCTTAATGTTGAGCAGGGGTTTTTTCACTTGCTCTAATTGAATTACATCTTTTTCTCTTTACTTCATGGTCTGTTTTTCCATGCAGATATTCTTGGAATGTAGAATTAAATAATTCATGATTTCTCAATTATTGGTTTAGGTATAGTTGCCATTTCTTGAGTTGATTATACTTTCTTGATTATGCTTTTAGAGTCTCTTCATATGCAGAGCTTTAAAGATAAGAAGTATGTCCAGTGTGATTAAAGGCCCAGCCCAGCCAGCAGGGCCAGGAATAGCTTAGGTGGCTTGCTGTCAACTCCTGAGTCACTATACTTTTACACAACCCAGGAGTTCTTAACTTTCTGTGTGCTCTAGTTCTTGTTGGCTGTCTGCTGCAGCCTAGATCCATTGTCCTACTAATCTTTTGCTTTTTATTTTTAAAAAAATTTTATGTTTACTTTTGAAAGAGAAAGACAGACTATAAGGGGGGAGGGCAGAGAGAAGGAGACACAGAATCTGAAGCAGACCCCAAACTCTGATCTGTCTACAAAGAGCCCAACATGAGGCTCAAACTCACAACCCATGAGATCATGACCTGAGCTGACGTCGGACACTTAACTGACTGAGCCACTCAGGCACCTCTCCTAATAATCTTTTTCATACATAAAACAAAATAGGACTATAAAAGATACCAGTGATATTAATATAGCTATCAAAATATGAAGAATAAAATTTGTGATATGTATACTTCTTTATTAGAGCATTACATGATAATATCTAGTACTGGTTCTAATCACTGTCATAATTTTTTTAACCGTTTATTTTTGAGAGACAGAGCATGAGTGGGGGAGGCGCAGAGAGAGAGGGAGACACAGAATCCGAAGGAGGCTCCTGGCTCTGAGCTGTCAGCACAGAGCCTGATGCAGGACTCAAACTCACAAACTGCCAGATCATGACCTGAGCGGAAGTTAGATACCTAACCAACTGAGCCACTCAGGCACCCCATAATTACTATCATAACTTTAATGTTATTGTAGCTGTTCTTCAAAAAGTGCTGCCATATAGTCCTTCTCCATAAATGCATGCTGTTCTTCTGCTGGAGAAGTGGGGGCTCACTCCTCTTCCTTTGAATCTGAGCTGGCCTTAGTGAGTTGCTTGGTTGATAGAATGTAGTAGAAGTGATTGTTCTGGGACTTCCAGGGGCAGATGATAAGAACCCCACGTATAAGAAGACCTTTTTGCCTGAGCGTCTTTCAGAACAAATCCCTCAGGCTATGGGAATCCCAAAACATGTGGAGGGGCCATGTTTTTCACACTGATTGCTGGCCCCATATAAGCATCAGCTCATAGGCAACACCAATTTCTTTTCTTTTCTTTTTTTTTAGTTTTTATTTTTTTATATAGTTTATTGCCAAGTTGGTTTCCATATCACACCCAGTGCTCATCCCAACAAGTGCCCTCCTTCATGCCCATCATCTCCCCTTCCCCTCTCCCCCACCCCCATCAATCCTCAGTTTGTTCTCAGCATTCAAGAGTCTCTTATGGTTTGCCTCCCTCCCTTTCCTTAACTCTTTTTTCCCCTTCCTTCCCCCATAGTCCTCTGTTAAGTTTCTCCTGTTCCACATATGAGTGAAAATATATGGTAGGTATCTGTCCTTCTCTGTCTGACTTAGTTCACTCAGCACAACAACCTATAGAGTCCCATCAACGTTGCTACAAATGGCCAGATTTCATTCTTTCTCATTGCCATGTAGTACTCCATTGTATAGGTAAACCACATCTTGATCCATTCATCAGTTGATGGACACTTAGGCTCTTTCCATGATTTGGCTATTGTTAAGAGTGCTGCTATGAACATTGGGGTACATGTGCCCCTATGCATCAGCACTCCTATATCCATTGGGTCAATTCCTAGCAGTGCTATTGCTGGGTCCTAGGGGAGTTCTATTGCTAATTTTTTGAAGAATCTCCACACTGTTTTCCAGAGAGGCTGCACCAGTTTACATTCCCACCAACAGTGTAGGAGGGTGTCTGTTTCTCCACATCCTCGCCAGCGTCTATAGTCTCCTGACTTGTTCATTTTTGCCACTCTGAGTGGCATGAGGTGGTATCTCAGCGTGGTTTGATTTGTATTTCCCTGATGAGGAGAGATGTTGAGCATCGTTTCCTGTGTCTGTTGGCCATCTGGATGTCCTCTTTGGAGAAGTGTCTGTTCATGTCTTCTGCCCATTTCTTCATTGGATTATTTGTTTTTCAGATGTGGAGTTTGGTGAGTTCCTTATAGATTTTGGATACTAGCCCTTTATCTGATATGTTATTTCAACTATCTTATCACATTCCATAAGTTGCCTATTAGTTTTATTGATTGTTTCCTTTGCCGTGCAGAATCTGCTTTTAATCTTGATGAGGTCCCAATAGCTCATTTTTGCTCTTGATTCCCTTGCCTTTGGAGCTGTGTCAAGTAAGAAATTGCTGTGGTTGAGGTCAAGGAGATTGTTTCCTGCTTTCTCCTCTAGGGTTTTGATGGTTTCCTGTCTCACATTCAGGTCCTTCATCCATTTTGAGTTTATGTTTGCGTATGGTGTAAGAAAGTGGTCTAGTTTCATTCTTCTGCATGTTGTTGTCCAGTTCTCCCAGCACCATCTGTTAAAGAGGCTGGGTTTTTTTTTCCCCCCCAATTAGATACTCTTTCCTGCTTTGTCAAAGATTAATTGGCTGGACATTTGTGGGTCCAATTCTGGGTTCTCTATTCTGTTCCACTGGTCTGTGTCTGTTTTTGTAGGCAACACCAATTTCTAGTCTTGTCAGTGATGTATCTTGGACATCCAGATACATTGAGCCAAATAATAGGGTCTTGCTGACAACTCTGAAGTTTTTTTTCCCTTTATCTGAGAACATATTAAAAATCTCGAATTTTAGGGCCACCTGGGTGGCTCAGTCGGTTAAGCATCTGGCTTCATCTCAGGTCATGATCTCGCGTTCATGGGTTCGAGCCCCGGGTCGGGCTCTGTGCTGACAGCTAGCTCAGAGCCTGGAGCCCATTTCAGATTCTGTGTCTCCCTCTCTCTCTGACCCTCCCTGCCCATGCTATCTCTCTCTCAGAAATAGATTAAAAAAATTTTTTTTAATAAAAATAAATATCTAATTTTATCCATGGGTCAGTATGACTCAGGATTTCTTGTGGATTACATAATACTCCCTTAGAAGGAGCATTCCAAGGTTTTGTCCATTAAGATTCTATATGGGCCCTGGAGGAGTTAATGACCTGCATGCTATCCAAGAGAGCAAACAGCGACAAAAAAAAAACCTTCTCCTGAAAGTGAACATTGGTGTTCTTTCCCCACAGTCATTTACACTTATTCCATCATGCCATTTGCACAGTAGGCCTGGTATTAAAGCAGAGTTCAGGAATCATGAATATATTGAACAAATACTTACTGGGTACATGATTTATTATGTGCCAGGCATTTTGCCTTATGTTGAGGATAAAATGGTGAGCAAAAGTTCTAATACCTACCTAGAACTTACTGCCTAGTATGAGAGACAGAAACGTAAACACACATACAATTATAAACTGACAAAATTAACAACTACTCTTCAGATACATTTAGAGAGTTATGAAACCATGTACCATGAGGGCCTGGACTGGAAGGGAAGTGAACCCGACCAGGTGAATCCATATTGCAAAGCTAAAAACAATGATTTGTATATTAACTATTACTAATAATAAATTTACCCAGAATTTGTCAAATTGTTTCCTATGAAATTGGCTCTTTTATAAGTATCAATCACATGGGAGAAAGATAGCAAAGTCAAGTAAGTTTGGAAAATTTTGGACTAAACCAGAAAAATAAACTCCTTGAATCTGGTCTTTACAAAGCTTTTTATATAGTAGTACGGATTGTGTGATTTCCAGACGGGGATACAATATGAGCTGTTTCTCAAAGATGTTTCACCATGAAATCCTTTTATTCATAGAGCAGTTTATGATGCCAGGAAACGCTGAGTACAAAGTAATCTCACACTTAATCTAATCCTTGCAAGCACTCCCTTGGGCTAGGTATTCAGTTGTATTAGGGAAGATTAGGTCTTCTTTGGAAAAAAAGTCTGTTCTACAGTGTCAGGGACCTGGAGTCCATTTATCTTCTAGCTTTACCATGTGTTGTTTCTATTCCCAAAGTTACTCTGTAGTCCAGTATGGTTGCTGCAGCTCTAGCCTTTGCAGCTACATTCTAGACAGCAAGAAATAAAAAAGGATTCTTGTTATAAGTCGCACATGACACCTTTTCTTACATCTTACTGGCTAAAATGTAGAATGACCATAACTGATTGAAAAGGAGACTGGGAAATGTAATCTTTTTGACTAGGTGAGAATATATGCAGCTAAAAATTGGAGTTCTTGTTACTAAGGAGAGGGAAAACACTAGAAGGCAGCTAGTGATCTCTGCCACAGTTATCTCTCATTTTGCACGTATAGGAGGATTAGGAGGAACTTGACGGAGGAACAAGGGGGAGAAGAAGGGCGGAAATGGTGGGGGAAAGGGAGAGAGGCAAACCATGAGAGACTCTTGAATGCTGACAAAAACTGAGGACTGATGGATGTGGGGGGGACGGGGGGTAGGGCATGGAGGAGGGCACTTTGGGGATGAGCACTGAGTGTTATGTAGAAACTAATTTGACAATAAACTATTTGTAAAAAAAATAAATAAATAAATAAATAAATCTTAAAAAAATTATCTAGGGAAGAGATCCCACTTCTCCAAAAAAAAAAAAAAAAAAAAAATTAAAAATTTATTAAAAAAATTTTTTCATGTTTTATTTATTTCTGAGAGAGAGAGAGACAGCATGAGCAGGGAAAAGTCAGAGAGAGGGAGATACAGAATCTGAAACAGGCTCCAGGCTCTCAGTTAGCTGTCAGCACAGAGCTCGATGCGAGGCTCGAACCCACAAACCATGAAATCATGCCCTGGGCCAAAGTCGGACGCTTAGCCGACTGAGCCACCCAGGTGTCTCTGTTATCTCTCATTTTACAGCTGAGAAAAATGGGCCCCAAAGGAGATGCCCAAGAAAGCTCAGAGACAGCAGAGATTCAAATCCAAGTTTCCAGATTCATTGGGTCTCTCTAGTTCATTACATTATCCCTATTGACACATTTGGGAGGGATCAGAAGAGAGCCTTTGAAAGGATGTGATATAAACAGATCTAAACAGCACCACTGTCAAGTTTACTTTAAGGGCAAGGTAGAGTATATCCCCATATTTGGAAATGAGTAGCACCTGATGAGCAAAATCTGTACATGGGTGTGACTGCTTTTTGCTATGGATGTATCATTAAGACCACCATTCTGTTCGCCAGGCTGCTGTGCACTCCAGGGCCTGCTCTGTGTCAAATGGCTTGTCCTCACTTTTCTTCATTTGTAACGTCAGTGATGCTCTGTCAGCCCTGGATCCTGTCTGAAGCCATCTGTTTGCCGCTCTTTAGTTACATGATAACATCACCTGATGGCAATTTAGTGTCTGGATAAAAAAACTTGGCTCTTACCTAGACTGAGCTAAGTTTTTTTCTGGTTTAGCGACACTGGGCTAACCCTTCTGATTGCATTTCTCAGGCAGTGGTAGTGTGTGGGGAGATGGTGTCTATCAAGTTGGTAGGGAGGGTTGCACAAAGTTGGTGAACTTACTGCACTGTGTCAGGACTGGCTGGGCTGTTCAGCAGTGCAAATGGCAGGCATCACCCTGCTGTCTTGCAGCACATTGTTGGTACAGACGGGAGCTTATCTTTGTGCTCCCAGTGTCCAGGATAGCCCAGAACAGGGTAGATGCTCTTTGCATCTTTGTTAAATGAGTGAGTGGGTGACTGAGTGAGAAAGTGAATGACTGAATGAATGATGAATGGGGCAGAAAGCTGATTCATTCCCAGCCCCTCTCCTCCATTATATTGATGGCACAGTTGCTGGATCTGAGATGGACCAGCAGCAACAATCATTTGTTGGCATAGTGAGGCCGAAAGCCTTGGGTGGTTACCCTTGAGAACATGGCTCTAGTTTTGAATCTGACTGTGGAAACTGACAAGCCAGACTTCTCCCTCTCCCCTTCAGCCCATCAGAGAGGAGGGGTCAGGGTGTGGAAATGCTTTCTTCTTGAGAGATCCGGGGAATGAGTGTCTAGAGCAGCGTTTCCTCTCACAGGTGCCGATATTTATAACCCCATCTTCACCACAGTGGCAGTTTTTCTTACTAAAACCCTGTGGATAAAGGAAGTGGGCAAGATTCTAGGAGTAGGATTCAAGATCAGCAATGCTACCTCTGGCGAGGAAATACAAACACGTTCCTCTGATGTAGTGTGGGTCCCAGAGAGCTGACTCCTAGATCCCCCCGAGGGACAGCTGGAAAATTAGCCCCTAGAAATATGAGTCTGTCTCTGAGATTCTAGAGTTTTGGCAATATGAGAGCAGAGGATATCCTGGGAGACCTGACTCCCTCTCACTCCTCAGGTGAAATCTTCTGCCTTTACCCCTCTGACTTCACCCATGTTGCTTTCCTTGTGCTGTAAAGGGGATAGAGAGCTTGCTTCGTAGTTTGTGCTACCCTCAAGCCTCCTAATGGCCCCATGGAGCTGAGAGAGGGGTGTCAGTTTACGATCTATTGCCTCAGTGTCTTACCAGCTGTACAGTGATTAGCTGGACTGGAGCATACAGTCGAATTGCTTTTATGAATGGCATATTCACATCTGTCTACGAGCATATACATGAGTGTAGGGGAGGTGGGTCTAGGCATTTGTTAGTTGCCCAATGCATTGGCTTCCAAAATGGGGCATGACACTTCATATACCAAAAAGCAGGTAGAAAGTATTAAAGCCTTTATTTTAATTTATCTTTTATCTTATCCTTTGAAAGTATTACCTTTGTATGTGTTATATTAAGTAGATAATAACATTAGTATTGTGATACATATGTATAAGTTATCAATTTATTTTTAAATTTATAAGCAAATATTGAGAATATATGATTAAAAATCTCATCTAGAGAAAGAATGGTTGGCATTTCTTTGAGTTCTAATACTGTTCCAGTGTTTAATAACTTTAGTAAGAATTCCCTTTAAAAAACTTGCTAGTAAAATATGTGCTATGGATGGCACATATTATTCTAGATGTATATGATTTTACAGAAGCTTTTACTAAATTTTAAAAAATTTATTCATTTATTTTGAGAGAGAGAGAGCATGAACAGGGGAAGGGGAGAGAAAGAGAGAGAGGGAGAGAGAGAAATCCCAAGCAGGCTCCGCACTGGCAGCCCAGAGCTGGATGTGAGGCTTGAACCCACGACCTGTGAGATCATGGCCTGAGCCAAACTTGGATGCTCAACCAAGTGAGCCACCCAAGAGCCCCTGACAGAAGCTTTCAAAATTAAGTGATACAATATAAAATTAGAAATTTGATTTCAAGCAGCTATTTTATTTTGAATGTAAGTTAACCTTTACGGAAATCTGGAAAACCAAACTGAGCAAAAGCAGCAAGTTTTCATTTTCCTAAGGCCTTGGTGTTTTGTGTTGATACTGTATATTATTTCAGGAGCTTTCCAGTACTTTCAAGGTAAATGTCAGGCTCACTTGTTTGGTCTGCGGAGCCCTCTATGGTCCGACCTCATCGCCCACCACTTCCCTGCATGCCTCGTGGCCCAATTCCATCCATCTGCTTGCTGCTCTGGGATTGAATCCACTACTACTCCTTTCTTGTCATGTATGCCTGGCTCTCCCCACTCTCCCCACCTATTCCCTCTTCTCCCCCTGGTTCTGCTCTCTTTCCCCACCCTAATACCGTTCCAGTCACTCCTTTAACACTCGACTTAGTGTCACCTCTTTCAGAAAGTATTCCTAAATCCCATTTGATGTAATTCTCCTTCCTTGTGTTCCTACAGCACCTTGGTTATATGACTTTTTTTTTTTTCTTTTAAGTTTATTTGTTTTGAGAGAGACGGAGACAGTGCATGTGGGGGGATAGAGGGAGAGAGAGAAAATCCCAAGCATGCTTCTTGCTGCCAGCGCAGAGCCTGACATGGGGCTCGAACTCACAAAACCTCAAGATCATGACCTGAGCTGAAATCAAGAGTCAGTTGCTTCGCCGACTGAGCCACCCAGGCACCCACCATGTGCCTGTATTCTGAAATTATTACTTACTTTCATGTCACTTCAAGGACAGAGGTCACACCCTTTTTATAATCACAGGATTTAGCATGTGGCAGATACTGGTGAATTTGAGAGTGATTAACCGAAAGAGTAAGAGGCAGGGACTCCCAGTCAGTCCCTGCTAAAGTATTTCTAGGAACTTGGGAAGCTGAAGGGAGAGATGTCACTGTCACGCTGAGAATCCTGTCACACAAGGGATGGCTGGTCCCTGAGAACCTTTGCAACTGACTGGGATTTACCAGTTATGTTGGAGGGCCCCCAGCAGTGTGCCACCAAACCCGGTCTGGGAACCATTCAACACCAGCATCTATTTAGAACCCTTGTGCCAGGATCTTGCTCTTTGTGAGATGAGCTTCCCACAGGTAAGAAGATACTCTGCTGGAGAGAGCGGGCTCATTCCTTCTCTTAATGGAGTTCTCTGAACTCTAGTATTCCCAGTGGGTGCCTCCCATTTCCCTTCTCCCCTGGTGAGCTGGTGGCCTTTCATTCAAGCTACTACTCCACACAGCTTGCCTCCTCCCTCCTTCCCGCACCTTCCACCTGAACGGTTGATGGGCCTCCTGCCGATCAGCACCTGAGGAACTGAGGGGCCTGGTGTGGCTTGCCAATCAGGAGTTTAGAGCACTCTGGGGGATTTACTGCCTTCCCAGCCTGCAGGCCTCCCGTGGCTCAGCATCAAGGCGTTTGACACACCTCCTGTGGTTTTAGCTAGCGAGCAGCTTGAGGATCTTCTGTTTGCTGTGAAATAGTTTCAGAGGTAACCTTTTCTCATTTGCATAGTGTGCACGCACCTGTTTTTGTTTTCTTTTCTGGTGCGACTATAAAAGGAAGAGTGTAAACGAGAAAACACAATGGTGCCCGCTTAGAGCCATGACATTGGCTACTGCAAAGGGACCCACGTTTTGCTATTTGTCCAAAAGTTAAGTTCTAAATCCTACTACCTGTGAGGAAATCATTCATAACCGAGGGGGTCAGAGAGGTGTGGTAAGTCTTTTGTGCTCCCAGTGTCTGTACCCGGTATTTGATGACATTTTTATGGGTCTGAGTGAATTACAGTGGCTTCTACCATTGCATACTTAAATTATCTTACTCATTTGGAAGTACCACTTGAGGGGAGGCAGAGCAAGCAGGCTCTGCAGTTCAAGTAGAAAGGGAAGGAAATAGTTAAAGGATTTTAAACCGCTAAGAAGGGCTTTTCCATTTTTTTCTGGGAAAGCAGAAGTTTGCATGGAAATCACAGCTTTTCTACATTAAGTATGGTTATGAGTCTCTTCCCCAAAGCTGTGTGAGAGATGGAGATTTTCTTCCCTCCAAGAGAAAAGAACTAGGACCAAAGATGCACATATTTTCATGCCCAGGTTTTTCAGGTGACAAAAAGAAGGGAGAGATGGGTTGGTATTCAGAGAATAGATGTCACTCGTAGTAGCTCTGCTACTCCGGGCTGAGTTCAAGCCTCACTCCAGGAGGAAAACTTCCACCATGGTTTTTTACAAACTCTACTACTTTAGTATCTTCTCTTCTTCCATTGAATTCCACTGCCTCCCATCACAGACTGATCCAAATCACATCACGTTAATAAGGGCTGTGCCAGAATTTCAGTGCCAATGGCTGAACATACCTTTCAGGATCTCAGCTTATCTGAGTAACAGTGGTCAAAGAAGTTGGGTTAAAACCAGAGGGCCATAAACAACTATCAGCAAGAAATGATGTAGAAAATAGCTGAGGTATTCCAGTTTAATTTTCTGAGCCAAAATAGAGCATAAGTTATGTAAATATAAGGTGACAGAAAGTTACGATACATTGAGGATATTAAGATGGAGTCTGACATATAATAAAATGCTCTGCTAATTAATGTTATGGAAAGTTATACATCATATAAGTAAGTACACACATTAGAAAGAGTAATATAACCCCAATTGAGAACAGCAGATATCTGAGAGGGGCCAACAAGAAGGGCTTAAAGAGTCCTTTGATATTTAGCTTTGCATATCTTTATATTATTTTGGACAAGAAAGATTTTTCTTTAAAAAGATTTTTAATGTTGTTTATTTTTGAGAGAAAGGGAGCTGAGCGTGAACAAGGGAGGGGCAGGGAGAGAGGGAGACACAGAATCTGAAGCAGGCTTCAGGCTTCGAGCTGTCAGCACAGAGCCTGATGTGGGGCTCGAACTCATGGACCATGAGATCATGACCTGAGCCAAAGTTGGCTGCTTCATCTACTGAGCCACCCAGGCATTCCGGACAAGAGAGATTTTTTGTGTATTATTTAAACTTTTTTTAAGGAGAATAAAGTTACAGAAACCTAAACTAATTGTAAGGATGTCAAATAGTATATGAAATTAGGTGTATAAAGCAAGCAAGAAAAGCATTAATCCTTTATTTGGGTACAAAATGACGTGAAGGAAAGTTTGGATAGGGCAGCAGGAATAAGACATATCTAGATTTAAATCCTGACACAGTCTTTACTGACCGTGTAATCTAGGTAATATTACTCTAAATCAGGGCTTTAAAAGTGTGGTTCATGGACACCTTGCTTTATTACTAATTGCAGAACTCACTCAAAATGCAGATCAGTAGTATTTTAAAACCATCTCCATTGATTCTTATGCATGCTCAGGTTCAAGAACATCTGCTCTCAGTCTTGGCTTCCCTGTGTATAAAGTGTGGTGCCAGTGTCACAGCATCTTTATGAAGCTTCGGTGATACAAATATTAATGCAATGCCTGGCATGTTAAAGACACTGGATTCATATTATTCTCTTACTATTTTAATGAGCATATTATTGCTAGTAATACCACTATTAATACCTTACTGTAATTTCTACTCTTATTGTTAGATGCCAATGTCACAGCATCTTTATGAAGCTTTTGTGGTATAAAATAAATATTAATGCAATGCCTGACACATTAAAAAAACCTGAACTCATGTTATTATCTTATTTTAATGGACACATTATTACTAGTAATAGTACTATTAATGCCATTCTGTAATTACTGCTACTCTTACTAAATTACTGCTACAAATCTTTCTTGTCCATCATGAGCATTGAAGATGAATTCACTTTGTAGCCTCATAACCACTTTATGAGGCACTATTACTATCCTTTATCAGCCACGAGACTGAGACTTAAAGGCCATAAAGCTCATTGGTAGAGGGACAAATTTGGACCCAGAGGTCTGACTTTGGAGCTCTTACATGGCATGCTAAGGATTCCTTCATTTCAGTATGAAACTGTTCTAAGTTTTTATATGACTTTTTGAAAAAGTTAACAGTATATCTTAGAGATACTATCATATCAGTAAAAAGAAGCTCTCACATCCTTATGATACGACTGCATCATATTCCAGAGTAGGGATGCTGACATATACTTAAGATTTTTTTCATGAGTTTTTTGCTTTTACAAAAACTACAGCAGCAAAAAATACATATCCCTTGTTTAAGTGGAAGAATTTCTTGGGGCTAGTTGATTCCCAAAGTGGAATATAGCCTACCTATATCTGAAATCACTAGGATGCTTTTTAAAAAAAATGCAAAACATACCTTAAAGAAACATATAATCAATATATTATAAATTCTTTTGGAGCCCGGAAAAAAAGAAACCCTCTTCATTCTCAAGACTATATAATTAATTCTAAAATTAGACAAACATAGCACACAATGAAAGAAAATTAGAGTCCAGTCTAATGGATATTGATGTGAAATCTTAGCAAATCAAATGTGCCCATGCTTTAGAATACTCATAAATGATTAAATAGGGTTTAATATTAGGAATTCAAGGATAGTTCTACTTTAGGGAAAAAGTCTATTAACATCATTATGGCAAAATTAGAACTTTCTCCCTTCCCTAAGAAAGCACTTTGATTCTTTTTTATAATAATGAGGCACAATTTTCACTACATGCAGAGCCAGAAAATGGTAAGAGCTTCACTCTCCCTCTCTCTTATCAAATAAAATGCCGATCTCCATCTACAATTCTCTGTTTCTCTACCTGAGTATGGTTTTCTTAAATACCCAGACTGTTCAAGGCTCCAGAGCCAACAGGGCTTTGGGAGTTAATGATGGAAGTGTTGTCTAGTGTAGGAAGCTAAGTATGAGTGAGCAGAGAAAACTATTCTAGGGTAGTGGGGCAGAGAGAAGAATGTGATAAGAAGAGCTGAAGGAGGAACAGACAATTCAAAAACAGAAATTATGGCTATTTACAAGTCTCTCAGAGTATTTGGAACACAGAGGGAAAAATTTCTCCATGTTATTTCATATAAGATTTAAAGCAAATAAATCTAAAATCTAAGCATCTCATTCCAGCAAGATTTTTGAGGGTATTCCATATTCTTATATTTTTCCTTCTATATATGTAGGCTCCCTCTTGAATGTGGCATAGAGCTATTTGTAGCCTTGGCTAAAGACAAAAGCTAATAATCAACACGTGTCAAACTTATGTGCTTCCTACCTGAAGGAAAAATGGTAGCATCATAGTATCAAAAGGATTTTGTAGGAGCATCAAGAGGATTTTACCCCAAAGGCTGATCAGTCTATAAAAGAGAAAGCATTTGATCAATTTCAATAACTGCTAAACAACAAAAATGATTAGGTTATACATGGAAGGATTTCCCTTAACTTGATATAAAATATTTACAAGAAGTCCACAGGAAACATCTTAAATAACCTTGAAAGGTTAACTGCATCCAATTAGAGTCAGGAGCAAAACATGAATGCCTGCCATCATTCCTATTATTGGAAGTGCTCGGCAATGCAGTAGAATAAGATAAAATATAATAAAGGGAATAACAATTAGAAAGAGGAAAATAATTGTTGGTAAACCCACATCATTGCGTTTTTTTTTTCCAGAAAAATACAAGAGATTCCAGGGAGACTCTATTAAACAGGAGAGGTAGGCAAAAGGACTGAAGCTAACAGCATACAATGAGAAATAGCATTTTTTTTTTAGTTTTAAATTTTTATTTATTACATTCCAAATTTTATTAAATGGCTATTATATTTGCAGTTGGACAAAAATCAACATATGTTATGAAAAGCATTTTTTTTTTTTTACAAATAGTTTATTGTCAAATTAGTTTCCACATAACACCCAGTGCTCATCCCCACAAGTGCCCTCCTCCACGCCCATCCCCCCTCCCGCCTACATCCATCAGTTCTCAGTTTTTGTCAGCATTCAAGAGTCTCTCATGGTTTGCCTCTCTCCCTTTCCCCCACCATTTCCCCCCTTCTTCTCCCCCTTGTTCCTCAGTTAAGTTCCTCCTAATCCTCCTATACGTGCAAACATATGATATTTGTCCTTCTCTGCCTGACTTATTTCGCTCAGCATAACACCCTCAAGGTCCATCCATGTTGCTACACATGGCCTGATTTCATTCTTTCTCATTGCCACGTAGTGTAGTATTCCATGGTATAGATAAACCACATCTTCTTGATCCATTCATCTGTTGATGGACACTTAGGCTCTTTCCATGTTTTAGCTATTGTGGAGAGTGCTGCTATGAACATTGGGGTACATGTGCTCCTATGCATCAGCAGAGAAATAGCATTTCTAAATGAAAAAGGTGATAGGCAAAAGATACTGCTTTTGATTGAAAAAATACCTAGATATAAACTTAACAAGGCATTCACGTATCACTTAAAAAAAAAAAAAAAAGCTCTCAGAACTTTAGTGAGTAAGCTGAATGAAATACCAGTACAGAAAAACACAGTATTGCAAAGATTCCCTTCTCCACGAGACTGTAAGTTTGAGTAGTCCCAGTTAGAATTGTAGCTAGTTTATAAAACTAGAATGTGAGAAGGTGATGATAATATTTTTAAGATGAAGCAAATAGACAACAGTAGGCACGAATTTTTTTTTTTTACAAATAGTTTATTTTTAAATTAGTTTCCACATAACACTCAGTGCTCATCCCCACAAGTGTCCTCCTCCATGCCCATCCCCCTCCCCCCCACATCCATCAGTCCTCAGTTTTTGTCAGCATTCATGAGTCTCTCATGGTTAGTAGGCACGAATTTTTTAAGAGGAGGTTAATTTGTGGAGGCTTATTCTGGATAAAGTTCAGCAATCAGAGTGGTGTGGGACTGAGTTAAGAATACCACATAAGAAACAGAGATTAAAGTGAATGAAACAAGATAGCATCTAGAAACAGATCCACCGATAGATGAGAATTTACTTGGTGGTTTAGAATGGCTTTTCAAAACTGTGGGGAAACACTACATTTCAGCAATCAGTGTTAGAAAAGTTATCTACCTATATGTGAAAAAAATTCTGTACTATTATTAAGCCATATCATGCCAGCTAAACTAGAAAGACTTATATTAAATATAAAGGATTGAAAGGAAATATTACAGATTATTTTTTATGTTCTTATATATATTCTGTGGAAGGCCTTACTGAACATAACAAAATCTAGGAGCAGGAAAAGAAAAGATGGAAAAACTTGGTTACATAAGAATTTAAAAATTCTCTATCAGGAACTACTGAAAAGATCAATTTCCAGGAGGTTTATTCTGTATAAAAGCACAGGCTAGTCTTCAGTAGACTATCTTTTCTCTGATTCTTTTCTTTTCCTTTCTTTACTTTCTCTTTTTTTTTAATTTTGGTTATTTGATGTGCAATATGTTTTTAAATGCAGGTAGTAAATAACCTTTGATATTCCAAAGGAAATTCCCTATGGTCAAAGAAATTATTAACAAAACTAAAACTCAAGCTATGAGGACAAACTACTTGCAGTACACAGTATATGACAATACACATTATTATCTACAATATACAAAGAAACCCTGTATTTTTTTCTGAATGAAGAAAAATGCTAATGACAGTCACAGAGAAATGAACAAAATGGCCAAAAATCATGAAAAAAAATTCTGAACCTCACTACTAATGAGGAAAATGTTAATTAAAAAAAATTAGATATCCTTTTTTGGCCCCCATATTAGCACAAATTCTTGATTGTACAAGTTAGCACTTACCGAGTATTTGCTCTTTGATATGTATGTGCTTTACACACTGACATTCTTATCTTCATAATAACCTTATCAGATATGTATGATTAGTATCCATACTTTATAGATGAGGATTTAGTTAAAACTGTTATGTTATTAACATTATATAACAGTTATGTAAACATCTGTAAATTTTACTTGATTTTATGCATACCAGTTTTTTTTTTAACCCATGTCTTCCTCTTTTCTGGATTTTTTATTTGCTGACATATATCTTCTAGCAATTCATTCATAGAGCAACTGAAGAACTTTGATGATTCTATTTTCTGACACACAGGACTGAAATCCATTTAGTTTTTATTTTTTGTCAGAAATTTGTTTTAATCTTTGGAAAACTTTAAGGATTTTATCTTACTCACTGGACTCTTATTATCAGGATATATATTTTTTTGACCATGATAAGTTATGTTCTTAATGGTTCTCTCCCTGATATTTTGCTTGATTTTCCTTTTGAAATGCGTAAGTAGATAGGTATTAGAACTTTAGGGTACATTGGTATGTTTTATAAACTTCCCTCTAATATTTTCTTTTTACTCTTTTTGTTTTTGGGAGAATCTTTGAGCTTGATTTTGCATCTCAAATTTCTAACACTGTCCATTTTACTATTCAATCTACCAATTAAAAATTTGATGGTACAACATTGTATATTAATTATAATTCACTAAATTTTTTATTGCTGGTAATTTAAAAAAATACCATACATCTAATTGTTTTTGCTTTCATGCATATAGTTCCTAAAGTATCTAGAAATATGCTTAAACTAGACCCTTCTATTTGCTGTATTTTGTGTCTTTGGGTATTCTTGGGATTATTAAATTGATTACTGATTATTTAGTATCTCTTTTATAGTTCTCTATTTATATTTACAATTCCTTGTTTACCTACCCATGAATCATTGTTTTATGAAGTTGTCTCCAGGGACTATGAGTGAGTAAAAATGCAATATGGAGATCTTTCTGGAGGGCAGTGTAATCTATGCAAGGTGCTGGAGTTTGGTTTTGTCTAAATATTGATTTGGCAAGCAAAACCTGAAATCAGAACCAGTTAAGACATTGGACCAAACTTCAATCCCAATGGTAGAGTCAAAATTTTCCTGGATTCACAGATACTAAGTAGCAGGAAGCATTTCAGAATTATCCAAGTGTAAAAATGGCAAAGATGGACATAAATGGGAAAAGGAGCACTAGATACCAAAATGTAAACTAAGGACCACTAGAAATAGAAAGTAAAAAAAAAAAAAAAAAAAAAAAAAAGTCAGGTAAGAAGAGACAGGAGAGCTAACTCTCTTTCTCAAGGCATTGCTAGCAGAGGATAAAAATTGTAAGCCAGGAAAGAATAAAAGAAGAAAAGACTCTCTCTCTCTCTCTCTCTCACACACACACACACACATACACACCAGTACAATTTTGCATATATCAAATAAAAAATAACGTTTATTTTTAATTTCAGGTACAATTTCAAAACTGTTTAAAAATAATGCATTCACATTGTTCAAAATTTTAAAAAAACACAGAAAAATACTCATTGGAAATTCTCCCTTCATCTCTGTCTGTCTTCCATTTAGCTTCATTTCCTAAATACAACAGTATTACTAAGCCCTTGATTATCCTTCCAGAGATAGTTTGTGCTGCATATAACAAAAAAAACTTAAATCACCTTTCTTTAACCATTTTCTTTACATAAATGATAGCATATTACAAACTATGATACACCTTGCTTTAAAATATACAATTTGACAATTGCTCTGTATTAATACATTAAGTACCACTTCATTTTTAAGAGGTTTATTGAAGCATAATTCACATTCCATATAATTCATCCATTTAAAGTGTACAATTCAGTAGCTTTGGTATATAGAGTTGTGCAATCATCACTGTAATCAGTTTTAGAACGTTTTCACTACCCAGCAAAAAAAAAAAAAAACCAAAAACCCATATCCCTTAGCAATCACTCCCTAACCCCTCTATCCACCGCCCACCCCACCCCCCCAGCCCCAAGCAACCACTAATTTACTTTCTGTCTCTATAGATTTACCAATTCTGGAATTTCATATAAATGAAATTATACAGAGGCTTTTTACACTTTGTATAATGTTATCAAGGTTTATCCATATTATAGTATGAAACCAGTGTCTTTTTGAGAAGAGACAGATGGCTAAAAAGACCTCCTAGTTCAAATATATGTTTGGTTTGATATATGGATATATACACATATATGTTATTAACATTAATAATCTCATGTGTTTCTACAACACTCATCTTTATGCATTAATTCTCATCAGTTACTTTAAAAAGAACCCCCTTCAGATGTTGCTAAGCTAATATAATTTCTTAGGGAAATACTACGCCCAGTGTCCCCATATACAGGTTTATTTCACACCAGGTTTTGTAATAGAGGTCATCCCCGACTGGTTGTCAGCAGGTGGAGTTTTGATGTTTATATTGTATGATTTGGAGGGAAGCTGAAGGTGTGTTCTAGCTTCACACTTTCCCCAGGGTATTAAATTTTTATGCTTTGTCCCAACCCTCAGTTTCCTCTTGAAAGGAGGTGAGTGCATATAGATTGCATATGGTCCTATCTTTCCTCTATTAGAGAAAGTGCTTTACCTTCTCTCACAGGTCAGTGTCACCTGATGTTCTCTGCGTCCTATCTTGAAAAGCCAGTCTTGCTTTTCAGGTACCTCAGTTGTCTCTCTTCTCTTCCTATCTGCAGGATTTCCCTTCTTCAAGATACTTTCTTGCAGCATACGTGCATCTTTTTATATATCTACATGATTAAAATGATTCCCTTCAGCCCTCATTGAACCCCAGATACTGAATATTCTCTCATGCTGTCTTTACTCCCTTGGTGATTCCTGAGAACATAAATTTGATAGTCATCAACCTATAGACAACATTGGAAGCCAGTAAATCCTTTGTTTTATCCACGCATCAGACTCATATGTTCAGCTTTCAACTTGAGATCTCTACTGGGATGACTTACAGGTAACTAGGTATCTCACACTAGAACAACCCAGAGAGAGTCCTCTATATATATCCTCTTCGATCCCCATGGTCACCATTCCCAGCTGCCAACTTGCTCCCCCTCCATCTTTTCCTATTTCAGTACTTGTCATCTCTTCCATTATCCATTGCTCTGAGTGATTCTTGACACTTCAACCAATCTTGTATATTCTGTTCCAAACTATTTTTCAAATCTGTCTGTTTTTCTGATCTCTCCTTTCACCACCTTAATCACTGCATTATCACCTCTTGGGTGAACCCCTAGAATCCCTTGTACCCTTCCTGCTGCTCTCGCCCTCATTTACTCTTTTTAAATTATAAATTGCTTATGTAATCTCCCTGCTTACTAACCTTTCCTGGCTTAATGGTAATCCTAGGATAAAGTCTCCAGTTTGTTACAGAGCCTCCAAAGCCCTGCTTGATCTCCTTCCTCACCTACCTTTCCAGCCCCTCTCCTCATTGTTCTCCTCCGATTCTACAAGCACTGCTGCTGCTTTTCAGTTTGTAGGACATATGAGGCTCTTTCCTGTCTCTCGCTTTTCATATATACTATTATTTTCCCATAACATCATTCATTTTCCTTCTTACCACTTAGCACAGTTTATGCCATGTATTTGTGGGGTTATGGATAAATGTCAATTTTCTCTAAAGTATTTTAAGTTACAAAGGTGCCTGGGTGGCTCACTCAGTTAAGCAGCTGACTCTTGATTTTGGCTCAGATCATGATCTCACAGTAGTGAGATTAAGCCCCACCTTGGGCTCTCTGCTGAGCATGTAGTCTCTTTGAGATTCTCTCTCTCCCTCTCTCTCTGCTCCTCTCGGACTCACATACACTCTCTCCCTCTCTCAAAACAAACAAACAAACAAACATTTAAATAAATATTTTAAGTTTCAAGAAAGTAAGGATTGTGCTTCTGGCTCAGCAAACAGCAGAGAGACCAGTATAGAATGGATATTCAGTAATATATATTGGAAATACAAAACAGGTGATAGCTAATAATTTTATACTTGTTATATTCGAAAGCACTCTTCTACGTGTATATGCGGTACTTCACCTAATCCTTACTATCACTTCCATAAAGTATTATTGATCTTATTTTGCACTTAAAGAACAGAAAATCAGAGAAGCTAAGCTACTTTTTTCGAGGAAGGGCTTCTTTGGGATTCCAACTTTGGTCTGTATGAATTCTAATTTGGTGAGCTTTCCATTGTACCAGACTGCTTTTTGGGCAGAGTCATAGATGAATAAGCCAGTGTATTTGTCCTATACTAATTCTTTATTAGTCAGGTATTGGCGAACAGAACCTGGAGAAAATGGGGGCATAGTTGAGAAGAGACTGAACCTGTAGAATCACTTCAACCCTGGTTATGTGTGCAGTGTAGGTAGATGGGGGCGTGAGTGGAATTCTGGTGATTGGGGAGTTATGAGCAATTGAGGGCAGTGAGTTCTCAGGGACGGAAGGGAGCTAAAGGAAGAGAGAAACAGATACAGTCTTCCTTCTTTGAAGCATTTCCTGGTCCTCGCCATGATTGTTTCGGTGGGTATCAGAAGCAAATACTGAAAAAGATTCAGATAGGTCTTCCTTCCACCAAACACTCATCTGATCAATCTCATAAAAATATTCACTCAGAGAGAGAGACTGATCCCAAAGGAGCGGTGATGAGAGAATTAAGCAGGAAGCTCTGACTCTCCAGGAGGCAAAGTATTGGGCTTCTGGCTCAAGCCTCTCTTAGTTGCTATTTGTCTGTTAGCAGCAAGCGCATACAACGTAGTATTCAGCATCTTGACAGATCACGCATCTGCAGTGTATTCCATACTAGGTCACGAGTACATCTGGCACCAGACAAAACATTCTGATCCCTGGCCTAGTGTCCGTATGATGTCCTTTTGGAGAGAACGAGCAGTCCCGGTGGCTTTCCGACCTGGGAATGTAACTGCTTTCAGTTCCTTGCTGCTCTGCCCCTTTCCTTCAGGACATTCTTACAGGTGCCTCCGGCTTCTTGTTCTGCAACACAGTCCTCTCTGTGGAGTGAGACCCTTCTTTTATTTATATTTGTTTCTTAGGCACATGTCAGTATCTGACAAGGGAACTTGATAATATTTGCTAAATGAAATGAATGAATGAATACACTTATCAGTCAGTAATAATGCCTTTTTAAAAATATATCATTCTTCTCTTGGGGACTTCTAGATACTCTAGATTAAAAACAGGATTGGGGCACCTGGGTGACTCAGTTGGTTAAGCGTCCGACTTTGCCTCAGGTCATGATCTCACGGTTCATGGGTTCGAGCCCGGGATCGGGCTCTGTGCTGACAGCTCAGAGCCTGGAGTCTGTTTCAGATTCTGTGTCTCCCTCTCTGCCCTTCCTCTGCTCACGCTGTCTCTCTCTCTCTCTCTCTCTCTCTCTCTCTCTCTCTCTCAGAAATAAACGAAATCTTAAAAAAAAAAACCAGGATTAACTCTAAATATGGGGATTTCAGTATCTTTGCCAGGCAGCATGGATATATTTTAAAGCATTGGGAATTTTGGCAGAAATTGTAAACTCTGGATATTAGTGTTGAAATATTCAGAATTGTGAATAAAAGTTTAGGAAACTTCATGGTCTCTGGGACAGGATTTGAATTTAAGGGGAAATTAACTTATTTTGGAAAGCCATGCAAGAACTGTTTGCATTAAATAAATATAATTTATTGGAATTCATTTAAAAAATTCTTAAAGGTTTTGGGAATTTCCAAAAAATGTAACCATGGAAAATATCAAAATAATGAGAATAGTGAAAGTCTGTACAGAAGTAAATTTTATATTTACATAGAATATAAATATTTTATCAATTTAGAAAATAAAATATAGACTAGTTTGTCCAAAAATGATAACTTATGACACAACGTATTAAAATATAGATGAGAGGTTATTTAGTCAATATTTACTAATCAGGTACTATATTCTAAGCTTTCTCTTAAACACTGATTATATACTTACGAAATAATAGATATAATTTTTTAAAACAAATAGATACAAACATCTTTTTTTTAAATTTAATAATGTTTTAGGATTTTTTTTCATAGAAGAAATAATTGAAAGCTTGAGAAAAAATAACTTAAAAAATTAAAATCTCACTGTTTTCTGGACATACTGCCTTCTCTCAGATCGCACAGAGCCCTAAAGAGTAGATTTATTTTCAAATAAGAAAATATTTGATGGAGGAAATAAACCCATTGAATCGAAAGTTTGCTACTTGGGCCTAGGTCTGAACAGCTTCTTTCAGGAATGAATCATTTATTTTATAGATGTATTTTTTTTCCTCCAGGGTTAAAGTGTGGAAATATATTTGTTAACTAAAAGTCTGTCTCATTATTTTTCTTAAGGAGACATTTAAATAAGTTCTGTGCTTCCTTTGTCTTTGACATTAACAGGTAAAAAATGTAATATGTCCGTCACCTGAGAACTACCAATTCATGTCTTTCCATATATGTAAATATCCTTCACTACAAGGATTGAAGAGGGATTTTGTCCCTAAAATTATGATTAGTACAGATTCATCAATGATCTATAGAGGTAATAAAATTATGTGGATGAAGCCAAACTGTAGTTTAATGTCAGACCTCATATTGAGGACAAAATGAATACTTTTCACTTTTACATGTTCTGGAGATTACGAGGTCTAGGTTTTCTTTTTGAGTCTCAAGATGTCTAAGCAATCAGAGCACCATGGACCCTGTCTTCAATGGCAACACCAAGGAACATGGGAATTCAGATAGCTCTCTGAGATCCTGCTGTCATTTCCTTTGGGTTATACCCAGAAGTGGGGATTGCTGGATCATAGGGTAGTTCTATTTTTAATTATTTGAGGAACCTCCTTTCTGTTTTCTGTAGTGGCTGCACCAATTTATGTTCCCACCAACAGTGTACAGAGGTACCCTTTTAATTCCTTGTCAATACTTGTTTTTTGGGTTTTTTTTTTTTGTTGTTGTTGTTTTAATAGCAGTCCTACTAACAGTTATGAGATGATATCTCCAGTGGTTCTGATTTCACTTCCCTGATGATTAGTGATGCTGAGCACCCTTTATATAAATTGTTGCTGATTTGTATGTTTTCTTTAAATAAATGTTTATTCATTTCCTTTGCCCACTTAAATTTTTAAAAAATTTTTTATTAAAAAGTTTTTTATTTAAATTCCAGTTAGTAACATACAGTGTCATATTTGTTTCATGTGTACAAATGAGTGGTTCAACAATTCCATACACAGCCAGTGCTCATCACAAGTGCACGACTTCATCCCTATCACCTATTTCACCCATTCACCTACTCACCTCCCCTCAGCTTCTTGGTTTTCCTTTCTCTTTTTCCCCCCATGATCATTTGTCTAGTTTCTTAAACTCCACATATGAGATGCCACTCAGCCATATTTTTAAAAATTTTTTTCAATGTTTATTTTATTTTTGAGAGAGAGAGACAAAGTGCAAGCAGGGGAGGGGCAGAGAGGGGGAGACACAGAATCCGAAGCAAGCTCCAAGCTCTGAGCTGTCAGCACAGAGCCCAACGCAGGGCTCGAACTCATGAACCGTGAGACTATGACTTGAGCTGAAGTTGGAGGCTTAATGAACTGAGCCACCCAAGTGCCCCTCCACCATCTTTTTAATCGAGTGGTTGCTAGGGGCTAGGAGGAGGAGGATATGGGGAGGTAGTAGACAAAGAACATGAAGCTCAGTTATGTATGGTGAATAGATCCTAGAGCTCTTCTGTACATCAGAGTGCCCATAGGAAACCATACTGTTCTATACATGGAAGTTTGCTGTGAGGCTAGATCTTAGGCTAAGCATTCTTATCATGAAATAATAATAGTAATAATACTATATAATAAATAAGGATGGGAGGAAACTTTTGAAAAAGCGGGGTAGATTTATAATGATGGTTACATGGACATATACTTATCTCTAAACTCATTAACCTGTATACATTAAATATGTACAGCTTTTTGTATGTTGATTATATATCATTTTTTAAAATATTCAGTTTTTTTCTTAAAAGGCAACACCAGTTGGGTCACTCTGAATTCTTTGAGGTCTAATGGAGAGAACAGTAGCACAAGAGCCATCTCAGGATTAAAAAAATAAAACAAAGAAAGCCTGGAATGAGGGAAGGCACAGATTCTTTTCTATTTTTATGATAACAGCAGCACCTTCTGGTACTTTCCTTTGACAATTTGGGATTCAGAGGATTGATCTGATACAGTTGGTAATTTTGCTTAAAGACCTTCCTATTAAATAGATTCAAATATTTTTGAAGAACAGATGGTATAGACTAGAGGAAGAGATAAACATTGTATGTTAAACATTTTATTGATCAATTAAAATATCATAATTTAAAATGTTGATTCTACTATGAGAGTTATGCATGTCTGTATGTGATTGAGAAAGACACAGAGAGAGTGGGGAGTGGGTTGGGTATTTATTTTCCAAAGTTAAAGCTGCCCTTCCTTCAAGCTCCCTCCTTCTCCCCCACACATAGGCAGGCAGATGGTTTTTCTTCAAGGTGTTAGGGAAGCTGGCTTTCAGTCTTGAATCATGTGCCTCTGGGCACTTTGAAAACTGCCTCTTCTGCCTCTTTTTTTTTAAAGATCAGTTTGAAAAAAAAAATGAGAGGCAAGAGTAGAATAAAGAAACCACCTGTGTGGATTTGATTAAAAAAAAAAGGCAAGCTATAAAGTGAGAAGCTCTTTGAAAAGAATTGAGTTCTAGAAAGAATGCAACCTTCCCTTCTAGCACTTCTTTTCCTGTTTTTTTCTACAAGAGAGTGAATTCTTGATAAACGAATACCATCATCTCTGTAAATTAGTCTACTTGACACTAATT
The DNA here is from genome assembly GCF_003009895.1 of Hyaena hyaena. Classification (NCBI taxonomy): domain Eukaryota; kingdom Metazoa; phylum Chordata; class Mammalia; order Carnivora; family Hyaenidae; genus Hyaena; species Hyaena hyaena. The sequence goes on from NW_024081327.1 coordinate 858,766, forward strand.
TTCAATTATGGTAACCTTTCATCTCTGAACTACGTGTGTACAAGAATTTCCATTGTTTCAGGAGTACTTTTTTTTTTTTGGATGTACCAGCCATTCTCACAAATTGTGTAGACAGAATATTGGATAAATGATTAGATTCACCACAAGTTAAGCAAACAAAGGAAAGAAAAAACCATCACTGTTTTACATGGCATTAAAACATAACTTTTCCATTGGTTCATATATTTATGGGAGATATTGTGGCTAAGGTTGAATGTAGAAGCAATTATGTTTACTTGTTGATTATGGGAGGTACCGGAACATAACAAGCCCACAAATAGTCCTTGTATGTCCTGCTCTGCCCTTGCATGCCATCACTCTCCCTCAGAAGTCTGAGCTGTGTCCAAAGTTGGTTGTAGGCTATGTTTCTGACAATAACAGGGTTGTAATGGAAATTGTCTTCAGCACCTAAGTTATGGGGCCCAATACAGTGAGTAGCATACAAGCGGTGGGTCTGCCAGCCCTAAATCATGCCTGTTAATGTGACCCCATCATTATTCCCAGGATCTGTGCCCTTCGCCCTTGATCTCATTTCTACAGGATTTAGACAAGTGTCAGACCTTGGAATGCTACACAATAGTGACCTTGATTCTCTGACTTTGCTTCAAAAAGAAAAAAAAGAAAAGAAAAGAAAAAAAAATGAGTTTAAATCTAGCGTTGAAATGATATGGAATGCTTTGTAACCAGATTAGTCCTGATACAAAAAAAAAAAAAATTCCTAGCCCTCTGTCAGAGAGGGCTTTTTGATTTGGCTCAGGCTTTCTGGTCATAAGGGTAGCTAGTGCATTTTCAGAAGACTAAAGCCTCTTTGGCATTGTTGCTTTTGATATATGGGGAAGTTCAGGTGATTCTTCCTTAGTATTAAATTTCTAGATATTATTTCTAAAGCTTTGCCCTTATAATTGTCAAAATACAATTCTTTAAGGGGGAAAAAAAACAGTGCTTGGCAAAAGATGCCAAGATAAAGATGGTGGGATGTTTAGTGCTTGATAGATGAACGAGTGGAATGGGGGTGTAATTTGGAACCAAGAGGCACCACCCCAAGGCTGGTCCTGAGCTCCTCTGGGGGAAAAAAGCAGTCTTTAATTACATCTGGTACTCATTAATTCTTTTTGGAGTCTCTTTCCAGATCTGTTCCCCCATCAGCCTCCCATCGAGCAACAGAAATTCCAGATGGTTCCCTCCATATGCCCATGCTCATTCTCTCAAGTAGGATAGATTGGTCACCGACAGAGTAGGATGAAAAAGCCTTGGTCAAAGCAAGGCAAGATGAAAAGCATTGGGCCATAGTTAATTTAGAGGTGGTCTCTCATTCATGTTTTAAGTGGTTTGTATAAATGTTTCTTAGTAATTTTTTTTCCTGAAATATTTGAATAATTTCATGGAAAGGAAGCTACTTAGAGAAAGGGGCATTTTGATCCTAACTTTCCACACCCAGAACAGATAAAAATCCACTACACGCTGTCATTATAGCTGAGGATTGGTCAAATTTGGACCTGCAGCTAATCTGCTCTGGAGACTAGATTGGAATGAATTCTTTTGTCTGTGTTTTTTGTAATGATAGTGGTAGTCTCTGTAATTGTGATACAAAAAAATCCTTGATACAAATATTTATAGGGCGTATGTTTCTTTCATCTTCACAGAATTTTCTTATTAAGCACATTGATTGACTTTCCATTTTGAAGTAGTTGGGAGTAAAGATGAGGTCAACCTCCATTTAGTGAAAAAGTATACAGTTGACCTTGAACAACATGGGAGTTTGGGTACTGATCCCCCATCATGTGCAGTCACAAATCTGTGTATAACTTTCAACTCCCCCCAGAATGTAACTACAAATAGCCTACTGTTGACCAGAAGTTTTACCAATAACATTGTCATTTGACACATATTTTGTATGTTACTTATAATATCTACTGTAGTCTTACAATAATAAGTAAGCTAGAGAAAAGAAAATTCTATTTAGAAAATCATAAGGAAGATAAAGGACATTTAACACCATACTGTGTTTATCAAATACAGTGGACCCATGGACCTATGCAGTTCAAATTCATATTGCTTAAGGATCAACTGTATTATCATCTCAAGTATATCGCATTGTACTTATTTGTTTATCTGTCCTTGTCTGATGATGGGAAACATGTCTTACTCATCTGAATTCCTACCACTCAGCAAGATTTGACACCTCATGGGAAAGGAAAATGAAGAAAAGGTGACTAGACAGATCCAGGAAATTTCAAAGTGAAATATGAGCAATGTTTCTACTCTTGTCTTCATCCCATACTTCTCCTTGAATAGCTGTTAGATTTTACATGCATGGTGTGTGTATGTTCTTTGGTGTTATTTTTGAGTATCTGTTGTTCAAGGTCCTGAGCAAATGAAAATCATAATTAGAGCTGTGGCCTCTGTTTTCATGGAGCTTGCAATTAAGCTATCTGTGATCCATGTGGAATTTGTTGGTATATTTAGAGTGGATAGGGCAATCAAAAGGGAAAATTTCTTCTAAGAGGAGTATGTGATAAAGACCAAGAGGAAAGTTTTAGAGTCTGTGAAATTGTCCTATTTTAACTAAGTATGTTAAAAAGAAGCCTAATATCATACTTATGTACATGTGAGTACTCTCTGGATGAGAGAAAACATTTATTGAAGCAAATTGGATTTAGCAGCCAAATGTTGGTAGTTTGGGCCATTGGTTGGAAGAGATAAGGGCCATTGGTATAGAACTTTTATTTGTTAAAGGTGCTTGCTTGAAATACTTTCCATCTTGCTTTTGAAATCATATTAAACTCACTAACTCCCAAAATGTGTGTTAAGCCTAGACTATTCCCTAGATATATTCCCTAGATATTCACTTTTGTTTGAATGTTTTTAAAGTACCAGAGGTGAGATATAATTGGAATATATATTTATTTTCATCTTAGCCTGATTGTTCATTTTGTGTCAGTTACCAATGTATTCTTGAATTTATGGTGTGTAGGGAGCTAAACTCAGTAGATCTGGGCAACCTTTATTTAGCAACTGTATCTTTTATTATTATTATTTTTTTTTTTTTTTGAGAGAGAGAGAGAGAGCACAGGCATGGGAAGGGTAGCGGTAGAGGGAGAGAATCTTAAGCAGGCTCCATACTCAGCGCTGATCCCTACATGGGGCTTGATCTCATGACCATGAGATTATGACCTGAGCCTAAATCAAAAGTCGAATACTTAACCAACTGAGCCACCCAACAACTTTATCTTTGATGTCACAATAGTCACTAGGGCTTTTTAAAAATGGCTGGTCCTTTCCCCTAAGAAAATTACAGTGGGAAATAGAGACATAATTACATTGAGGAGCAACCCAGTGGTAGTCCCCTCCTTGTATACACTAATCTTGGATGTAATTAGAATAATGTGTTTTAGTGTTCTGATATCAGAATGTAGAGGGTATCATGGGATAGCAAAACAGAGACAGATTTCCATAGAAGGAGTGGTGGATCCAGTGGGAAGACTGGGAGTTCTTACTAGCAGAACTAGAACTTGGGTTGATTCTGATGGGGGAGTGAGTGGGGCTGATGCAACGGGACCACAACCATACATTGAGAACCATTGTTCTACTGTCCATCTGAGAGACAAGGGAAAGGAGAAAGTGCGTACTAGAGAATTTATGAACCAGGCCTAGAGAGGTCACACTTCAAATGTACCTACATTTTATTGACTACAGCTCAGTCATATGGGCTTCACCTAACTGCACAGGAGGCTAGAAAAGATAGTCTAAAACTGAACCCAGGAGGAAAAGGGAAATCGCTTGGTTTACAGCCATAGAGTCTCTGCCACAGGAAGGTGTGCAGTCTTATAGCTAGTGAAGTGGGGACTAGAAAAGACAACCTAGGAGAACTTAATTTGATGGGGAGTAGGTCCTCGAGAACAGCAGGGACATTGTTTCCTGGAATGAGACATGAAATTATGTTAACAAAATTCTTTAAAAACTTTACATGTGTCAGTGATTATGATACTTGAAATTTAAGTAGAAACATTTATTTGAGGTCTTTAATTTGTGTTGAATTACTGCTAAGCCTCAGAAAGTAACACTTAATACTTTGGCATACATGAAATATTTCTTGTTTTAAATGAGAGTTTTTATTCATGTATTGCCTTATTGTTACTTTCAGACAAAAATCTATGATTCTTTCTTATGAAGGGGGATGGAAACTTTATGAAAGGGGAGATGAAGAACAATGGTTTTAAGTTATCAGATGAACTCTACAAGCATGCCAAGTTAATCGACAACAGTACCGGTAATGAAAATACCCAGCATTTCTTGAGCACACACCAGACCTTTGCTTTACATTGTGGAACCAGGAGATTGAGAATGACTTACTAGTACTGTAGAAACAGTTTAGATCTATGATCTCATTTCACCCTTGCAAGAACCGTATGAATGAAGCAGGTATTTTTATCATTCCCATTTCACAGATTAGATAACTGAGGCACAGAGAAGTAAATGTGTTGGTTCATACAGTTAGCAGTGCTGGAATTCACATGCAAATAGTCTGACTTCAGAAGACAAGGTCATATCTATGATTCTCTACCTCCCTGAAACTTTAGTCAAAGTGAAGGGAAGGCACAAAGGGTAGGGAACTCTCCTGTACATTTGCACTGAAGTAGGCTTGGGGCAGTTGTTTGAGGCATAAACATTTCCTTTTGGCCGTAACACTTGGTTTGTTTGGAAATGGAAGAATTTTTAATCATACATTTTTTTTTTTTTTTAAGACTCCTGTCTCTTTATTAAGACATAGTCCTTTGGAAACGATTTGTTCTTCCAGTTGCTGCACTGGGCCTGGCATGAGTAGTAACATAAGCAGCTCCTACATTTCCTGGAGAACCTTAGGGTAAACCACCAGAGGTGAGAAGGCTATTGTTGTTTTGGTTATGCTTATGAGCGATTTCTTTTTCTTCCACAGACAGGACCGTCCTTGTGGATGTGAGTCTTCCATTCCTCAAAGGCCTCTATGTGATGGGGACTCTAGAATTCCCTGTGGACAGAAGCAATGTTCTGAATGTGACGTGCATGGTCATTGCAGGCGGGGAGCTGAAAGTTGGTGAGTACAGGGCACAAGGATTGGAAGCATAATGGAAATTAAGTTCTGTGAGAAGGGCCTTGGGAAATGGTGGTATCATCTAGCTGGGTGCTTAATGGAGTTTGGGGAGGCCCAAGGCGAGGGGCAAGTTTACTAGTAAAATGTTTCCTTCGCAAGCTTTAGACAAGACAGACAGAGGTGACTTTGGGTGGACATGCAATTATTCTTGCATGTCCACCCACTGTGGCAGGCCATACAATGATGAAAATACATGTACTCTGTCCCCAAAGGAACTACTTTTGAGCTTTGTAAGGCAACCTGCTTTGCCCCCCACCAAAGGAGTTAAAAGAGAATTTCCAGGAACAATAATACCTTATCCCAAAGAAGCAAATCACTGATGGTGAGGAAAGGAAATACTTAGATGTTGTTATTAGGTAGCATCCAACCAGAGTCTCTGGTGAAAGAGATTTCTAGGTCTAGCTACCTGTCTAAAGTTTAAATCACTGTGTGAAGATTCCTCAAAAATTATGGTCAAGCCATTTCTCAAATACTTCCAATGACAGAAAAACCAAAACATTTTAAAATAACTGGTTCTCCTTTTTAAAAATCCTATTTGAATTCTTTTCCTTCTATTAAGTCAGTCTGTCTTTCTCTAGTATCTGTTGGTTCAGGTTCTTTGATCTGATCGGTAAAGGATGAATGTCTGTCAAATTCCCTTCCCTTTGATAGCCCTTCATTCACATTTTCTTGAATATGCTCTGTTTTGGATATTTCAGTTCCTATTATTTTAACCAAGGTGAAGTCATAGTTATTTTAATCATTGTTATTATTATGATCACATAGTTATAGTGATATCTTTTGAATCATAGTTATTGATATTTTAAAATTTTATTTTTCCAATACAAAACTGGAAAATGGAGAAAAGGAAATAGGAAGTTACATAGCAGAAATGAACTGATCACTCATATTCCCAAATGTAAAGATAACAACAGTTATATTTTATAATCTTGTCTTAAAATCATTTTATTTCTGATGCATACACATACACATGCACATACTTAAAACAGTATACAATGTAATAATCTTTTGGATTCTTTTATTTTTTAATGTTTTATTTATTTCTCAGAGAGAGCGAGCCGGCAGGGGAGGGTCAGAGAGAGAGGGAGACACAGAATCCAAAACAGGCTCCAGGCTCTGAGCCAGCTGTCAGCACAGAGCCTGATGTGGGGCTCGAACCCACAAACTGTGAGATCATGACCTGAGCTGAAGTCAGATGCTTAGCCGACTGAGCCACCCAGGCCACCCTAATCTTTTGGATTCTTTATTAACAATATGAGAAGTTCCCCAGCACATTCTATTTCTAGGACATGGTTTTAATAATTTTCATATTCCATATCTACGTATGTATACATGTAAAGATACATGTATAGTTTAGTTAACTTTTTTCCTATTGTTGAATATCAAGGTTATTTCAGATTTCATGTTTTCCTAGTAACTTACTGTACAACATTTTAGAACTTAAATAATTATTCATATCTCTGATTATTTCCTTAGGATAGACTTTTGTAAGTAGAATTCATGGGCCTAAGGATAAGTGCATGTTTTTATTTGAATTGTGTAAAATTCACCCAACATAATTTTAATCAAGTTAAACTCAGGAGCATTTGCTACATTCACAGTGTTGTGCAACAATTACCTTTGTCTAGTTACAAAACATTTCATACAGTGTTACATTAGTTTCAGGTGTATGTGATTCACATAGTTTCAGATATAGTGATTTTTGTGATTCTACAATTCTACACACTACTCAGTGCTCATCATGATAAGTGCTACTCCCCTTCATCTATTTTTCCATCTCCCCACCCACTGGGAGCTATCAGTTTTTTCTCTATAATTAAGAATCTGTTGGTCTTTTTTGGAAGAGTGTCTATTTGTGTCTTCTGTCCATTTGATAATCGGATTACTCATTTTGGTGAGGAATTGAGTTTTATAAGTTTTTAGATTTTGGATACTAACCCTTTATTAGATATGTCATTTGTAAATATCTCCTCCCATTTAATAGCTTGTCTTTTAGTTTTATTGACTGGTTCCTTTGCTACACAGAAGCTTTTAATTTTGATGTGGTCCCAATAGTTTAGCTTCTCTTGACACAGGAGACCTATCTAGAAAAATGTTGCTATAGCCAATGTCAGAGAAATTACTGCCTGTGCTCTCTCCTAGGATTTTTATGGTTTCAGGTTGCACATTTAGGTCCTTAATCCATGTTGAGTTTATTTTTGTGTCTGGTGTAGAAAAGTGGTCTACTATTCTTTTGCATGTAGCTGTCTCCTCTTTCCAACACCATTTGTTGAAGAGATTGTCTTTTTCCCATTGCATAATCTTGCCTTCTTTGTCAAAGATAAATTGACCATATAATTGTGGGTTTATTTCTGGGCTCTCTCTTCTGCTCCATTGAGCTATGTGTCTATTTTTGTGCCAGTACCATACTGTTCTGATCACTACAGCTTTGTAGTATATCTTGAAATCTAGGATTGTGATAGCTCCAGTTTTGTTCTTTTTCAAGGTTACTTTGGCTATTCAGGGTCTTTTGTGGTTCCATACAGTTTAGGATTATTCTAGTTCTATGAAAAATGCTGTTGGTATTTTGATAAGGATTCCATTAAATGTATAGATTATAGATTGCTTTGGGTTATAGGACATTTTAACAATATTTGTTTTCCTGATCCATGAGCATGGAGTATCTTTCCACTTGTTTGTGTTGTCTTCAATTTCTTTCATCAATTTTTTATAGTTTTTAGAGTACAGGTCTTTCACTTCCTTGATTAAGTTTATTCCTAGATAGGGGCGCCTGGGTGGCTCAGTCGGTTAAGCGTCCGACTTCAGCTCAGGTCATGATCTCACAGTTTGTGGGTTTGAGCCCCGTGTTGGGCTCTGTGCTGACAACCAGCTCAGAGCCTGGAGTCTTTTTTGGATTCTGTGTCTCCCCCTCTCTCTGACCTTCCCCTGCTCACGCTGACTCTCTCTCTCTCTGTCAAAAATAAATAAAACATTTTAAAAATGTTTTAAAAAGTTTATTCCTAAATATTTTATTGTTTTTGATACAATTATAAATAGGATTATTTTCTTTCTTCTTTTTTAAAAATATTTAGTTTTTAGAGAGAGAGGCGCGGGCGGGGGGGGAGGGGGGAGAGGGAGAGAGCACGAACAGGGGGAGGAACAGAGAGAGAGAGAGGGACAGAGGATCAAAGCAGGCTCTGGGCTGACAGCAGGGCTCTAACTCCTGATCTACAAGATCATGACCTGAGCCAGAGTCAGACGCTCAACTGACTGAGCCACCCAGGTGCCCCAATGGAATTGTTTTCTTAATTTCTCTTTCTCCTACTTCATTATTAGTGTAAAGAAATACAATGGATTTCTGTATATTGAAATTGTATCCTGTGATGTTACTGAATTTATTTATTAGCTCTAGTAGTTTTTTAGTGGAGTCTTTAGGGTTTTCTATATATAGTATGATGATATCTGCAAATAGTAAAACTTTTACTTCTTCCTTACCAATTTGGGTGCCTTTTTCTTTCTCTTTGTTTTGTCCATTTGCTGTGAATAGGACTTCTCAGTACTATGTTTAACAAAAGTGGTGAGAGTGGACATCCCTGTATTGTTTCTGACCATCAGGGAAAAGCTCTCAGGTTTTCACCATTGAATATGATGCTACCTATGGTTTTTTTTTTCTTATGTGACCTTTTTTATCTTGATACATGTTTCCTCTAAACCTATGTTATTGAGAGTTTTCATCATGAAGGGATGTTGTACTTTGTCAGATGCTTTTTTTTTTTTTCTTCTGTTGAAATGATCATCTGATGTTTATCCATTTGCTTGTTGATATGATGTATTGTAATGATTGATTTGCAAATATTGAGTCATTCTTGCATCCCAGGAATAAATCCCCCTTGACTGTAGTTAATGATATTTTTAATGTATTGTTGGATTCAGGTTGCTAATTTTTTGAAGATTGTTACATCTATGTTCATCAGAGATAGTGGAATATAGTTCTCTTTTTCTGTAGTACCTTTATCTGGTTTTGGCATTAGGGTAATGCTGGCCTCATACAATGAATTTGGAAGCTTTTGTCTTTTTTTTTTTTGAACTGTTTAAGAATAGGTATTAACTCTTTTTAACATGTTTGCTGGAATTCACCTGTGAAACCATCTGCTTCTGAACTTTTGTTTGTTAAATTATTTTGATAATCGATTCAACTTCATTACTGGTAGTTGATCTGTTCAAATTTTCTATTTCTTCCTGATTTGGTTTTGGGAGGTTATATATTTCTAGAAATTGATCTATTCTAGTGTGTTGAATTTGCTGGCATATCATTTTTCATAATATTCTCATTATACTTTGCATGTCTGTGATGTTGGCTGTTATTTCTCCTCTTTCACTTCTGATTTTGTTTATTGGTATTCTCTCTCTCTCTCTTGAAGAGTCTGGTAAAGGTTTGTGAATTGTGTTGATCTTTTCAAAAACTCATTTTCTAGTTTCACCGATTTGTCCTATTAATTTTTTAGTTTTGATTTTGTTTCTTTTATCTTTATAATTTCTTTTCTACTAGTTTGGGGTTTTGTTCTTCTGTTAAGCTCCTATTAAATATAAGTTGTGGTTGTTTATTTGAGATTTTTCTTGCTTTTGATGTAGGCCTGTATTGCTATCAACTTTCCTTTTAGAATAGCTTTTGCTGCATCCCAAATTATTTTGGACCATTGTGTTTTTATTTTCATTTCTCTATATATTATATGATTTCCTTTTTAATTTCTTGATTTGCCCACTCATTGTTTAGTAGAATGTTATTTAATATCCATATATTTGTACATTTTCCAGATTTTTTCCTGTAGTAGATTTCTAGTTTTATTGCATTGTGGTTAGAGAAGATGCATGGTATGACTTCAATCATTTTGAATTTGTTGAGACTTTATTTATGGCTTAACATGTGATCTGTTCTGGAGAATATTCCATGTGCACTTGAAAAGAGTGTATTCTGCTGATTTACGATGGAATATTCTAAATATATCAGATCCCTCTGGCTTACTGTGCCATTCAAATCCACTGTTTCCTTGTTAATTTTCTGTTTGCATGATCAATCCATTGATGGAAATGGGGTGTAAAAGTCCCCTACTATTATTGTATTATTACTGATCACTTCTTTTATGTTTGTTAATAGGTGCTTTATGTATTTGGATGCTCTCATGCTGGGTGCATAAATATTTAAAATTGTTAAATCTTCTTGTTGGATTGTTCCCTTTATGATCATGTAGTGTCCTTCTCTGTCTCTGGTTATAGTCTTATTTGAAAGTCTATTTTGTCTGATATAAATATTACTACTTTGGCTTTTTTTGTTTCACCTCCTTTTGCATAATAAACATTTTTCTGTCCCTTCACTTTCAATCTGCATGTGTCTTTAGGTCTGAAATGAGTCTCATGTAGGTAGCATATACATGGGTCTTGCCTTTTACCTATTCTGTCACTATATGTCTTTTGACCTGACTGTCCATTTGTATGCACAGTAATTATTGATAAGTATTTACTTATTGTCATTTTGTTACCTGTTCTATGGCTGTTTTTGTAGTTCTTCTCTTTTCACATAAGTCTATGTTTTAAGGTCCTCGATATATGTTGTCAAACTGCTTTTCAGAAAGATTTTACAAATTTGTACTCACTTCACATATCTAGAGTTATGAGATCCCTCACTCCCTGACATTGCCTTTAAACACAACTTTGGTCAGTTCCTATGAGAGTATGAAGCCAGAGGGAAAGAGTTTTTCCTGGGTAGACCCTGAGTTACTCTGAACAGAGTCAAATGAGTATAGCAGTGACCAGCATGGGCTCTAAGTTAAGTGGCTTGTGGTCAAATCCATGTAGGTTACCTACTTGCTGTTTGACCTTAAGCAAATTACCCGCTGGACACATCCATTTATTCAGCAGTAAAGTATATGGCAAAATGGAAACTTCTGTGGAGGAATGTTAAAACCATTAAACATAACAGTTTTTTCTATGTTCTTGTCATGTAATAGGTATTTGATATGTGTTAGTTTATCAGTGTCCTTGCAGAAAATAGATGTCATACTGAATTGGACTTATTTGAGGAAATGTTAACTAAGTAGAGAGTCACAGAAATCCAAATGGCATGGGGCATTCCCCAGAGCTAGTAACAGCAGAACATCCTTACTACCCCTTGTCCTAAAGGAGTGAGAAAAAGAAGTCATTGCTGGAATTAGAGATGGTAGAAGATGTATGGAGATGATTGGCAGACAGTGCCATGACCTTTAGTGTGTCTGGGACTCACTCAGTACAGTGTATGACATATGGGTAAAAAACCCTTGATCTCACTTTCTTTCCTCCCTTGATTCCTGCTTATGCTATCAGTTGGCTAAACCCAACTGGAACTCAGAATACAGGAGAGCTCCATATAGTAGTAACTGCAGATCAACAGTATCCTGGGGGCACTGAGCAGAGGAAAGAAAGGAAGAGTTTGGAAATGGAGGTGTCAACAGACGGTCTTCAGCACAATCCGCTTCCAGCTATCATGATAAATATTATCCTTTCATCAGTACTGCCAAACATTGAACTACCTTCTCTGTCCAACGCTTCATGTTGTTGGTCCTGCTGACTATATTGTGAACTCTAATTCTTAATTTTTAAAATTTTTTTATTTTTTAGAGAACAAGAGTGTGCACAAGTGGGGGATGGGTGAAGAAAGATGGGAGGAGAGAATTTCAAGCAGGCTCCATGTGCAGCACAGAGTCCAACACGGGGCTTGATCCCATAACCCTGGGATCATGATCTGAGCTTAAATCAACAGTAGGAAGCTCATCCAACTGAGCCACCCAGCTAACTGATAGAAATACTTAATAAAACTGAGCCTTGTTCTTCTGACTAGAAAATGTATTTCAGTTTGACATCTATTGCTAAGATTGGTCTTTTTTTTTTTTTTTTGGAAGTTGTTTTTAGGTTTCTCAATTCACTTATTACTATAATAAAAATGCATTACCTGAAGTCTATACCTTTGAAGGGAAGTACATGGAAACTTTCCAATTTTGATTTATATATTTAAAATTTTATTTTAAAATTTGTCTGTTCCCAACTATATTTTTGCCTATTAATAGACAGTGGTGTGTTATTTTTCTTCCTGCTTTGGCCATGTGTTCCAGGCCTAAAGGTTTATTACTGGAACCCATCTGCCAATTTTATGTGTATTATGCCTGAAGGAAGACTTTCAACCCATCTGTCTAATTCTACCACACCCTAAAGAAATCCCAACATGAAATAGATAATAATACTGGTTAGTAAACAAACTTAATAGATGTGGACATTGGCACAGAGCACTGCCAGAGTATGTCTGCTGTCTGATGCCATTTGATCCAAGTCCTAACATTGTGGATTTATATTTCTTGGTGGTCCTGCTTTTAAGTCAACTGGTGATGGCAGAAGGTATCAGCTGACTTTTAGTAGAGTAGGAAGATAGAATGCTATAGAAATAGAAGGAAAGTTTAAGATCAAAGCTTTGCTTAGAGGATTATAGCTGCATCATAAATCCCAGACTCAATTTCATTCTTTGTTCAGTGGCTATCTCATTAATCTGATAAAACACTCGAGATAAGCATAAAGTATTTCATTTGTGTGTCCATTCTTTTATTTGCCATGTGTTTGCTCATTGCCTATATATATATATATATATATATATATATATATATATATATGTCTGGGTTGTATGATTTATAGAATGGTGGTAGCCAGTGAAGCTTCTTGGCCTTATACATTATGTTAAGGAGTTTGGATTTTATTTTGAAGGCCATGAGTGGGTAGTCCCTGAATAGTTTTAGGTAAGGAAGTGACATAATTAGATTTGGTCTTAGATCACTCCTGGCAATGGAGGAGGGAGGGAGAAGCAGTATACCTGAAGGGGCACAGCGAAATGTGAGAAGATACTAAGGTGTTTCAGGAGAGAACTTGTAAAGGAATCAACTAAGGCACTGGAAATAAGAAGAATGAATTACAGAAATACCGAGGGTGTAAAAAATCACTAGAACCTAGTGCCAATTTTGATGGGAGGTGAGAAGGAGTTGTTTAGAACCCATGCCACATTTCAGGTTGGGAGATCTGGGTCAGTGGTAATGCGAAGTTGGAATCCCTTTTCTACCACTTGTTAGTTGAGCAACCATGGGTGAGTTACCAGATCTGTCTCTGCCTCAGTTTCCTTTCCTTTGAAATGGGAATAATAATAATTCTTATTTCATGGAGTTTTATGAGAATTCATTGAGTATTTATTAAAGTGCTTGTGATAGTGTCAGACACATAGAAAGCCCTCAGAGTTGTTTTTTGAATATGTGGATTCATATACCTCAAGATTAGATTTTAATGGAGTAAGTAAGTGGCTACAATTTGGGAGAGCACCAATGGTGGTAAAGGAAGGGTGGTTAGAGGAAGCTGAGTTGAGGAAGGAGGATGGAAAAGAAACAGCAGTGCAGGGAGAAGGAAAATGAAATGACAAGAAAATAATATCTTGAAACAAAGGAGGAAATTTACAAGAAAAAGGGAATAGTCATTAGTATGAGATGTGGAGAGAATAGTAATTAGGAAACGAAATTGACCATCTTATTTTGGCTTTTTGTTTTTGTTTTATAATGACTGTTCAACATAGTTTTGACACAGTTGTTATTTTGCATGTAGAACAAAGAAAAAATTTCACACATTTTAGGAACAGTAAGTTTTAATACATTCAATACCATTTCTTTAACAGCTTCATTTTTTGGCTTTAATGTAATCTTAAGTACAATTGAACATATTCAATTTCAGGTTTAAAAATGAACAGTAATCCATACTAAGAGTGATGTCATTAAACCTTATTATGCTTTCATGAATAACTTTGTTTAATGAAATGAAGTAAAGTCCAGGTTGGATCTATACATAATAGATTAGGTAGTTAGTAAAAGCCTTTCTGAAAAGTCATTGTGACCTCAGACCATAAAAACAAGAAAGAGATAGATTTGTAAAGATTTGGACTACAGGTTTCCAGACAGAAGGAATATCTAGTGCAAAAGTGTCAGGGAAGAGCTGGAATGTGCTTTATATAGTTGTGAAGCATAGGAGCTGGAGAAGAGTGAGCAGTAGATATGCATTTCATGAAGAACCCTGGATTTTAAGAAATGTAATGCTGCTTTCTAAAGTATTAAAGATACACATGAGCCCAAATTATGCTGAAAAATATTACTTTTTCATAATATCATTAGTATAATATTAACAAGACAGAAATTAGTTTAGGACCTTCATAAATATGGCAATTCTAGAGAGCTGGATTATAATTCTAGTTTAGCGACTCATTCAACAACCTTTGGAATATTCTCTAATAGTAGATTTATAACAGTCATATCACAGATCTCAGTGATTGTGTGAATCCTCTGTTTCACTGCATGGATAAGAAAACTGAGATCCAGAGTGATTACTGATCTGTTCTCCTATCTCCTAGCTGATAAAGACCAGGATCAGGAGTAGAGACTATTTTAATTACCTTAAATACTCATCCTTCAACTGAAGCCAGTGCCCAAGGACTATTTTTACTGGGAGCACTTCCTGACTCCATTCAGTAGATTTCAGTGTGTCTTTTGTTCTGGTCTATTCCATTAATTCATATTGTCATTACTGCATTCATTTTATTGTTATAAAATGGTATATTTTCATGAATGCATTCTCTATTATCATAGACTAGACATTTTGTGACCCTAGTACGTAGTGCATAGTAGGCTTTTGATACTGTGCTGTGTGACTGATTAGTGTATACATAAATGAATGGATATACCTTACGTCTGTTTTTTAGCTCAATGCCTTTTTCTTGTAACTTGTTCAGTCTCCCTAGACTTAAATGTCTGTATCTGTGAGAAAGGAATTGTACTATTAATGTGTCAATGACTGTAATGCTTTCCCCCCATATTAAAGGAATGAAATAAAGGTGAAACACATTGGAAAAGTTGGTGATATTCTTCAAATCCAAAGTATTTTCAGTTTTTAGTCTGTCTAGGAGAGGAAAACTCATAAAGATGCCCAACTCAAAGCCTGTTTAATAAACATTGGTTTGTTGATTCTTTTAAATGTTTGTATTTCTTTGTCCATGAGTAGGTGTCTGAACTCATCTTTTTCAACAGTGTCTCTTCTAAGAGGAGACATCATTCCTATGGTTTAAAATATATTTTTCGTTATCTTAGATAGCAGTGACATCAACATGTTATTCATCCAAATGTTCAACTCAATAGAGTGTTTTAATCTCATAGTTTTAAAATTGCAAAGGGCACGTGGGTTGCTCAGTGGTTGAGCATCCAACTTCAGCTCAGGTCATGATCTTGCAGTTCATGGGTTTGAGCCCTGCATTGGGCTCTGTGCTGACAGCTAGCTCAGAGCCTGGAGCCTATTTCAGATTCTGTGTCTCCCTCTCTCTCTGACCCTCCCCTGCTCATGCTCGCGCTCTCTCTCTCTCTCTCTCTCTCTCTCTGTCTCAGAAATAAATAAAACATTTAAAAAATTAAAAAAAAATAAAATTGCAAATGGAGGGTCACCTATGTGACTCAGTCAGGTAAGTGTTCAACTCTTAATTTTGGCTCAGGTCAAAATCTCATGGTCATGGGATTGAGGCCTGGATCTGGCTCAGTGCAGAGTTCAGAGCCTGCTTGGGATTTTCTCTCCCTCTGTCTCTGCCCCACCCCTGCTTCTGTGCTCTCTCTCCCTTTCTCTCTATCAAAATAAATAAATAAACAAAAAATAAAATAAAATTGCAAATGGAAAACTCTCTTCTGATGGTTTGTAGGTGTATTTCAGAGAGGGATTACCAATAATAATTAGTGTCTTTAAAAGTTAATAGAACCCTCCCTGATCTCTAGGTAAGCAAAGACATGCCCCACACATCAATTTCCCTGAGGACATGGCAGTTCATTGTTTCCTTGGCCTGTCACAACAAGGTCATGTGACATGCTGCCTAGTTGCTCAGTAATTATTCCATGAACTGGGTTTTTATCTTAAAACTTGTCACATATTGTTTTGCAGAGTTAGTGATGGGTATTTGTCAGCTTTGTCTCACATTTGTAGCCAGGAGCCTAAGGTCATCATTAGCACATGACTTTGATTGTCAGGAAATGAAGTACTGGGTCTATGGAAGTTTCTCTCATTGCTTCTATGATTGGGACTTTCTCAATCCTAAAGAAGAAAAATCCATACACAGTTTATTGCCTTCCAAACTGACAGTTCCGTAAGGCTCATTGGATGATTAAGTAATAAAAAGGAGACAAACTGAGAAAAGTGTAGATTGAAACTTATCCTCTAGCCTAAAGCCACAATACCCAGTAGTTAGACTCATTGAGTAGCCAGAGAGATTCTTGTAGTGATGTTTAAAAATAATATATTAAATTTAAAAAATATATATTTCCTCTTTCAAGTTTAACTATGATTAGAAAATAATACAAATCATACATTTAATGTATAAATATGACTATAAATATGCAAAAATATCTGCAAAAGAGATCATTTATAAATTAGATAATATGGATCACGAGTCAACAAATCAGTTTCTGTTTACACTGACAGTTTGCTAATGAAATTGCTAGTTAGGTGATAAAGTTAAAAAGTGACACAAAAGGGATGTTACTTTTAAATACTGTATTTATTTAACTAGAAGGACAAAAGCATACAGGTTTTGTTCTTTATAGGTTCTGGAAACACTAAACTCAATTTCTGTGAGTCTTGAAGAAGACTGGCAGCCAATGTTAAATAATGCATATTGCAAAATGAATTTAAGCATAGAAATATCTCTTTATCTTCAGATGGATACTAGTCCTCTGACAGATAAACGTCACACCATACTATGTATGTATGTATGTGTGTGTGTGTATATATATATATACATTTATACATATGTATATGTATATATATGAAATGATTCTATTTTCTTGGAGTATCAGTTTCTGCTAAATGCATTTACAGTAATATCTTTAATAATCTTAATATTTTCTAAATCAGTGTTTTCCAAACTATATTTTGGACTTTTGAACTTCCATCACAATAACAGTAAAATTCCTTTAGAAATTGATTACTTTTAAATGATTAGCTTGTGAATTATACAATAAAAAAAATAACTATCAAGTGTTATTTAATTATTTTTTGCATGGGAAAAACTAAGTTATTTTAAGCAAATAGGTCAATAAATGACTTAATAAGTAATTTGTTTCTTTGTTTAGAAACCTCTTTTAAGATTGTTTGAGCTGGAGATCAATTTAATTGTATTTCCTGCAGTTCCTTGGGCTGGACCTACAAATAAGTAATCACCTAATATTTTTGCCATTGAAATATCTAGTTTCTAGCACTTTAGAAATAGAACATTACTGGTTGAGAAAGGCTTCCCTTCTTTTTCTTAATTTATAAATTTAAATATTAACTTTAAGATGTTGCATTTCTGCATTGTTACTGCTACTATTTTTCCCATTATTACTGCTAAAAGCCAACATTTTTAAAAGCTTTTAAAGCATTTTTGTATTATATCTAGACACTGTGCCATGTATTATTAACATGCAATACATCATTTAACTCTCAATAAAGGTATGCTATTATTATGTCTCTTTTAAAGTTGCAGAAATCAAGGCTTATAGAAGTGAATTAGCTCACCCTTGTTTATAAAGTTTTAAGGGTTTTTTAAATACATTTTGCAAATATGTGAATGAATACATTATTAACTTTTATTTATTTAATTAATTTATTTTTTTAAGTTTATTCATCTTGAGAGAGAGAGAACAAGAGTGGGGCAGGGGCAGAGAAAGAGGGAGAGAGAGAATCCCAAGCAGGCTTGTGCTTTCAGCCTGATGCAAGGCTCAATCCCAAGAACCGTGAGATCATGACATGAGCCAAAACCAAGAGTTGTAGACTTAACCTACTGAGCCTCCCAGGTACCCTTAACTTTTATTTTAATATTCTATCAATTGTTGGACAAAATGACAGTCTTCATCAATAATAAAAACCTGTCAGCCTGAATAAAATCACTCTCCAAGGGATTTGTGCCTTCTGGTTACTCTTATGACCAATTATTATTTCACTGGACTAAAACCCCTTCCATTCTACTTTTTTTTTTCACCTAGTTTTGATTCTAGAGGAGGAGTGTGTTAGGGATAGGTGGGTCAAATGTACACTAGGAATTAAAATCTAATTCATAATAAAATCTTCACAATTTAATTGGTTTAGTTTGTTTATTTGCCAGTTTGATTCTAAGAATGTTCTGGAGGCTCTGTTCTAAAGAAAATGGTGATAGCAAGACCAGGAAAATAGTGATGTTCCAGTTAGAAGCTCAACTTTTTTTTTTTTTTAATTTTAAATGTTTTCTTTATTTCTGAGAGAGAGAGAGAGAGACGGCGTGAGCAGGGGAGGGTCAGAGAGAGAGGGAGACACAGAATCTGAAATAGGCTCCAGGCTCTGAGCTAGCTGTCAGCACAGAGACCCACATGGGGCTCTAACCCACAAACCCTGAGATCATGACCTGAGCCGAAGTCAGATGCTTAACTGACTGAGCCACCCAGGCATCCCAGAAGCTCAACTTCTAACATCACTATATAACCAACTTCAGAGAACAGAAGAAGATGTGCAAAATTGATTTTGGGTGGTAATTTCCTAACCTTTCATGTGCAGTCATGATATTTCATGGAATTTCAAGGTTTACTTGGACAGAAATACAAAATATTTAGAAATACAACTTGTTGCCGGGTGCCTGGGTGGCTCAGTCATTTAAGTAACCAACTTTGGTTCAGGTCATGATCTCACCATTTGTGAATTCAATCCCCATGTTGGGCTCCGTGCTGAAAGCTCAGAGCCTGGAGCCTGCTTCATATTCTGTGTTTCCGTCTCTCTGTCCCTCCCCTGCTCATGCTCTTCCTCTCTTAGAAATAAATGAACATTAAAATTTTTTAAAGAAAGAAACAATTTGTTGCTTTGGATTCACTGAAAAGGACCTTAAAAAATTTAGCTAAAATTTTAGTCAGTATATACATTAAATATATGCATTTTTCTGTATATCAATTATATCTCAGTAAAGCTATAAAAATATTAATGACATGGAGAAGCAGTAAAACAAATATAATTTTGCCCAGTTTCTATTCTTTTGATCAATAAATACTTACTAATGAGTGTCCTTAAAACATAATAATCAGTTAATAAAACCTGACTTATGAAGTATGACATGCATATAGAAAAAAGTTTATAAATAAATACACAGCTAATTTAAACCTAATTCCATTCTAGCCGGTACATAGTAGGATCTCGTTATTGTTTAATTTGCATTTCTCTCCTCTCTAATATGACTGAACACTTTAAAAAATTTTATTGTCTATTTGATATCTTGTTTTGTGAAGTAGATGTTCTCTTGCCCTTTTTTAAAATAATGAATTATCTGGTTTATATTGATTTATTGGAGTCATTTATATATTCTAGAATGTACCTTTTGATGGTTATATGTATTGCATATATCTTTGCCCACTCTGTGGCTTGCTTCTTCACTTTCTTAATAGTATCTCTAGATGATTGGAAAATCTTTATTTCAATACAGTTCATTTCATAGACCTTTCCCAATATGAATTGTGCAGTTTGATTGAACTGTGGTCAGCAACAATATATTATGACTCCAATTCTTTTAAATTTGTTAAACTTGCTTTAGTGTCACTATATGATCAACATTTGTGGCTCTCTTGTGCATGTCTGAAAGTGATACAAATTATTTTTGGTCTAGTTTTCCATCTGTGACTCTTATGTCAGATTTGCCAATAGTATTCAAAATTGCTATATCCTTACTGTTTTTTGTTTATTCCATGAGCATTTATGTTTACTTTTCCACTGTTATTATAGCTATATCTATTTTTCCTTGTAATTCTGTCAGTTTTTGCTTTCTTTATTCTGCGGTTATGATGCTAGGCACATAGATGCTTACGGTCATTCCAGTATTAGTGAAATGGGTCTTTTTTTTTTTTTTTTTTTTACTCTGGAGTAATCCTCTTTATTTCTGTTTTCTGCAAAAAGATTGGTTAAAATACCTAATTCGTCATTTCTATGATCAAATATAAATGAACTCTACTGGCAGTACACAGTCTTTTCTCTCAATTAGCTTGCTATAGAGACAAGGAGACTGTCAGGTAGAAAGAAGAGACTTACAGCACTGTTCAGATGTACTGACATAAGCCATGTACCCTGTGACAGCCTAGAAGGGGGCCATTTAACCCAGTCTTAGCTGACAAGGAAGGATCCCCAAAGAGGTGGCATCAGAGCTGGGGTTTGGCTTGCTTAGGGACTTACATGACTCAGCTTTCAGGCAGGTCAAGGAAACTGGGGAAAAAGGAAGGTGATCTAAATAGACAGTGGTTTCCAATCATTTGTTACTTCAAAGTGTTTTCAATTGTTTCCTATTTTAGATAGATAACACTGCTATAAAGAACTTTGGGAAATCATCTTTGTGCATATTCCATTTTTTTTTTTTTTTTTCAGGACAGGCTCCATGGGGTGGGAGGAACTATTGGAGCAAGGGGTGTGGATGTTTTTATGCAATGGAGAGAGCATCTAATTCAGAATCATAGACGATGTTAGAGATAAATTACAGTGAAGCCAAGTTTTGAGGGATGACCAGGTGTTAGGACAGCAATGGAGATATGAATCCACTTGTACCATGTTCCTCAAATCTTTATAACAGTTATCTTTTGTATACCAGAACTTATTTTCTTCCATCTCCTCAGATGATTTTTGCATCTGGAACATCTTGTTCCCCTCCATTGCCCACCATCACACTAAGTAATGGCAACCTCCCTTTACTTCTTTCCTGTTCCTCTGTGTCCTTGTGTCTTAGGACGGTACTTATTAAGTCTAAGCCCAGGCTCACCACTTACTAGCTGTGCAATTTCTGATAAGTTACCTAACCTTTCTTTGTTTGTCTCAGTTTCCTCAGCAATAATCTGTCAGAGGGTTGGAAGAATTGAGTGAAATCATGGTTGCAAAAACACCTGGCTTGTCTGCAACGCAATGCAATGATTTCCCCTCCATTATGAGTATCTAAATTCATCCAGGTTGACAAATGCTTGAAGCAACTTGAAAAAGGAAACCAGAGAAGAACTGTATTATCTCCAGAGCTTTCTCTCAGTGCTGGCTCCAGTCATTAAGGGACAAAGCCCAAACTGGTGAGAGAGCCCTCACCTTTCTTTGATTGTTAGATCTGAAAATAAGAGAGGAGCCTGGCCTTTAGGGCTTCCCATTCACAGCTTTTTCAAATTCAAGAGGTGATGCATTTTACTGTTAAAATAGCATAATTTTTTTTTTCCCTCTTAGGTCATTCTTGCCTTCTTTCTACCAAGTCCCTACTCCGTCTTCCCCTTCCCCCACATAACAAAAACAACAAAAAATTCAAACTCTGGTCATTTCAGATACCAAAATATCACAGCAGAGACTAATTTTGCCCAGACTGTCTGCAAAAGCTCACATGTGCTGCAGTTTGGGGTTGCATAATTGATTTAATCTCTGATTTTAGAGGAACGCTGAACTCTCTTTGTGGGACTCTGCATACATTTCTCTAGGGCAAAAACTGTCCTACTTTTTTCTCTCTGGTATCTGTTTAGAGCTAGGCCATTTTCCCCCCCAAGAATCTAAACTACCCTCCGTGAAATAAATGAAAGCACAGTTGGAAAATGGCTTACTGGACAGACTTAAAACTGCCAGATAAGAGCTACACCACACACGTTTTCTTAACATTCTCCTCCACCCCTGCATTCCTTCTTTCTGCTCTAGCACATCTTTGTACTGGCCGAGAGGATACATTAGTCATTCAGCTGAGGACTGGCATTCCTACGTGGAACAGCAGTTTAGTCCAGCAATTCACAGGGAAAACAGGCTATGGGGTCTGATCTTTGCCCACTGACTCACTGCCTGACTCCAGACGGATTTATTTACCTCTCTGAGGCTTACTTTCAACAGCGCCTCCTAGACTAATGGCTGGGTAGGCTAGACTATAAAGATGTAGCAGGCTGCAAAGTCACGATTCACACTGGAACCTTTTGGTTAACCAGGTGTTTGTATATGTATGTATATATATATATACACATATATATATGGAATGTATATATATGGAATGCCAATGGAGGAGAATGATTTTATGCCTCTTGAAAGACCACTTAAGAAAAATGAAAACCAGGCAATTTTAAGTTCGCCGGTTACTTCATACTGTATTTAGCAACCTCACTTTGAGTTGTTTTCAGGAATTTCTAAACTGGAAAGTCTCATTTGTTAACAGATATTCTTTGTCAACCTGTTTTATTCAGTGTATAGTTTGGGGTTGCTCTTCTCACCAGCTGCTTCTTGAGAAACTAATTCTTTGTAATACTTTCTGAACCTTAAGACGTATTTTCTAAAGTAAATAACCTTTGTTAGGTCAATACTCAGACTATTTCAGCAAAATTCCCCAAACAATTCGTATGCTGTTAAAGTGACCAAATTCCTCTGTCTGCATTGATGGAATAAGGCCAAAAGTAATGCTGACCTTCATAGCCTGAATGGATTTTCTCCTTGGGCTGCTACAATAATTTAGGTTTAGAAGAAGACCCAGTACATGTTTAATAAATCACTTGGCAAAAAACTGTTTAAATTCACCATTGTTCAAATTCAGATTCTTACTTACTAATTGGATAAATGTGGACAAGTCCTTTAACCTATTAGCCTTATTATGTATGAATATTTAAATGTAAGACATAAGAATCATACTTACGGGGAGCCTGGGTGGCTCAGTCAGTTAAGTGTGACTCGATTTTGGCTCAGGTCAGAACCTCATGGGTTGTGAAATCAAGCCCCATGTGGGGCTCTGCACTGGCAGCATGGAGCCTGCTTGAGATTCTCTCTCTCCCTGTCTGCCCCTCCCCTTTTCTCTCTCTCTCTCAAAATAAGTAAACTTAAAAAAAAAAAAAAGAATCATAACTTCTCAGGGTTGCCATGAGGATTAAATGCTTAAATGTATGTAAAGCAATTTGGGGATCCGGCCATAGACAGTGTATCAGCCAGGTTTGGCCGTAATTATGTGTAACAAATACTGCCCAAATCTCAGTGGCTTACAACAGCAAATATTTATACTAGAATCAGCTGCAGCTTCTGTGTTCTATTCAGGTCTGCCGCTTATGTGTCTTCATTCAGGCACCAGGTGTTATTAAGGAATTCTCCTTTCAAGACAGGGAACATAGTAGCAAATGACCTGGTAAAAACTTGCAAAGTATTTTAAAGCATCAACTCAGAATTGGTATTACTGTCACTCTTACCTAAATTTCACTGGCTAACACGGGTCACATGACCAGGCTAAATTGTAGTAGTTCAGGAAAGTATACCCTTCCCTAATGGAGAAAGAAGAGTGAATGTTTGCTGAACAGCAATCCATTCTACCTCAGAGAGGTTTACTGCATCCGATTTTCCCCCTTTTTCCTATTTCATCATGAGACCATTGGCTCTTTGTATAGTCTACATGATTGCATCTACTTTGCATTCTCTGAATTACATCACAATTCCCTCCTCTCTCTTTTAATTTCAGATTAATTTAAATGACTTTTCTTTGTAAACAGGTACTTTGGAAAATCCTTTAGGAAAAGAACAAAAGCTTCTGATTCTCCTTAGAGCCTCAGAGGGAGTTTTCTGTGACCGTTTCAATGGAATTCATGTTGATCCAGGAACAATTGGTAGGAGTATAATCTTATTTTTTATTAAAAATTAAATGAAATTATGTTTCTGATAGAGAAGTGCCATTCATAGAACATCTACTAAATTCCAGGCACTCTTCTAGATAATTTATATTTATTATTTCACTTACCAGGTCTTCTATAACAGTGTCCATTTTATAGATGTCAAAAATAGGACTCAGAGATGATTAACAATATGCAGAATGCCACACAGCTTTATAGTGTCAGAGCTTAGATTTATATCCATAGTGGTCAGACACCAAAGCCTGGACTAAGAGTCTGTTATCAACTATAAATATTATGTGGTTGTTGATAAATTTTTTAACTGATAGATCTATAGGCTTCTAAGAAACACTGTTGACAGTTTCTTTATTTGATCCTGTCACAACACCAAATCCTATCTGAAAATTGACCTATGTAAAAGCATAGAGACTGGGACCAAGCTTATACAACTAGGATGTGAAGCCACATAGTTAGTCCATTTTAAGGGATAGGTGGAGTATAAGATGCTGATTATGCTAGCATTTTCTCACTTTCTTTGTATGGCATTACTAATTTTCTAAGATCTTAATGCAGAAAAATGGAAGCAATTATGTTAGGATGGTATGAAGTTTGATAACCTAGTTTCACAATGTATAACCATTGCCAGATAGTGCTGTACTTTGATAGGGCTTTATTGTTTCCAAAGGATTTTTCACACGTGCTTTTATCTTTTTAAGAATATGAGGTTCAAGAATATTTTTACTTTTTTGCTAGATGGATAACAGGAACATTCCATTTATTTTTCCGTGTGGTGTCCACTCTGTTCTGCACAGTACCACATTGGATTAAACTTTGCTTTAGTGCAAAAGGATGCCTGTGTTAAATCCTTGACTGACTCTACCCATATGGCCAAGCTAGTGTGTTTGAAAATTTCTCTGACACTAAGTTGAATAAGGAATGAAATATTGCAGTATATGCTCAAAATCTTGTGATACCATAAGTAAATGACAGATTTTAATTTTTTTAACTATTATTATCTTAAAACAACTAAGGAATGGTGTCATTTTATAGTAAATCTTTGATGATTGGAAATGATCAAGAAATCTACTAGTCTGATCAATCTAGCTTTCTCCATAACTCAAATTTAAGGAAATTAACTGGTTTTCACCAAAATCTTCGTTGTTGGACATTTCCTTAAATCACTTCATATTCTTCCTCTTCCTAGTTTACTTAGCCATTAGTGAAAAAGGTGGAATATTTTTAAGATGATGATGATATCATCTGAAAATTTAAGAGATAGTCATATATATATGACTATCATTATGAAAGATTGATTATTCCAGGAGGACATGTATTGAAAGTTAGAATATCTTACATTTTCATTATTCCTGATTTTTAGTTTTATGACTAAACTAAACTACTTTCTGAACTAGAGTATGGAAAAAAATATAGATAATGACATAAATAGTTGGTTAGGTTCTAATTGATTGAGATTTTTGTTTGTTTACATTGGATTAAAACACAAGGCATATTATTTGTAACTTACTGGTATTCAGTTCTTTTATTCATATGCTTTCTGCAAAAAATTGTGAAATCTTTAGATATCATGATTAGTGACTTGCAATAATATATTATGTACTGATCCAGGCATATACAGACAATCCATTTGGGTACAGGAAGAAAATATTAGAACTTCTATTTAAATATGTGTGAAGATATTCATATATGTGTATGTTTATCTAAAAATGAATAAATACACATGCATTAGGAATACATGATCATAATTTTGTTACTGCTTAGGTTCATGCTCAAAACATTTTGAGACCACTGGAATATGAGGAATTGTGTTTCATGTGATTTTTAAATGGCAATAAAACACATAAGAGGAAAGACCTAAAGGAATAAAACTGGACTGCATCAAGCATGTTCCTGGTAAGACTTTAATTTATGAGCCTGAAATAAATTATATTTTGAAACAAAGGAGCTAGAGATCTATCCTTTGATATCTGTAATACAAAAAAATAAGAGGTCCAACCACTGAAAACAAAGCTAATAGCACCAAACCCCTTTCCTCAGGGAATAAAATTACCCTTGCCTTTTGGAAAATGAAGCCAATAACATAAAATATCAAAACCAGTTAACTTCCACCAGAATTGCAAATGGTTTGGAGTCACTTAATGGTGGAATGTAACCATTTAGCCATTGGAGTGGTCTATTTCCTAACTTTTAGATTACTAGATGTGGTGTAGCATTCATTTCTCTATAGCTTTTGAGACAATGAGAATAAGTTTTGAAGAATTTAAATATTCTTTGTCTGACAAGATGGACATCTTTATATATAGATTCTATACAACATATCTTGCACAATAATCTCTTTAATGAGCCTTCCTTAGGTGGCCTTAATTCCTCTGAAATTTCTTTTCCAATGGCTCCTCCTTTTACCTTCAGGGGTATATGGGAAAGTCCAGCTTCACGGTGCTTGTCCTAAGAAATCCTGGACCCGGCTTGCAGCTGACATCGCCCCAGGCAACGAGAGGTAAGCAATGAGAGTAAGCTGGGGATGTACTTGTTGGTTTAGTTTGCTCTTGTTTCATGTTTTGTTACAACATGAAATTAAATTTTAGATTATGAATCAAAACTCAAGGGTGAATAAATGGTAAAATAAGGGACAGATTTTAAAAAATCTCTGTAGGGGTGACTGGGTGGCTCAGTTGGTTGGGTGTCAGACTTCAGCTCAGGTTTTTTCTCAGTTCATGAGTTTGAGCCCTGTGTGGGGCTCTGTAGTGATGGCTTGGAGCCTGGAGCCTGCTTGGGATTCTGTGTGTGTGTATCTCTCTCTCCCTCCCTCACTCATGCTCTGTCTCTGTCTCAAAAATTAAATAAACACTAAAAAGTTTTTTAAAAATCTCTGTAACATAATCAATGTAGAATAAAACAACCAAAGGCAGAGGGGACTAAAGTTTATTTAAGGAGTAAAGTTTAGATAATACATGCTTACTGCTATCAATAAATCTTCAGAAATACAAATTGTATGAGAGCCTAGATGAAGTCATAATAGTCTGAGTTGAGATGATAGCTGGCTAAGAGATAGATAAATAAAATAGGATTGAGATGAAGCATATGAAGAATCTTGTGGACTATTTACCTAGTTAGTTAGTTAGTTAGTTAGTTAGTTAGTTAGTTAATTTTTGCTTATTTTTGAGAGAGAGCAAGTAAGGGGCAGACAGCAGGACACAGAGGATCTGAGTGGGCTCTGCACTGACAGCAAAGAGCCCAGTGGGGGGCTCAAACTCACAAACTGTGAGATCATGACCTGAGCTGAAGTCAGATGCTTAACTGACTGGGCCGCCCAGGCGGCTGGAATCCTATGGAATTTAAATGCAATAACAGAATTTAATGATGCACTGGAAGTGGTGAAGAATGAAATCACCACTGCCCAAAAAGCATAGGTACTATGAGGAACACACTGATGGAATCTACCTGAAATCAGAAGACAAGTTCAGGAGAAAACAATTCTGAAAGAGAAGGTATGCAAGCACACATAGTAATTGTTCTTTTTAATAAAAGCCCAGAGTAAGTACAGTAGAAAGAATAATGAAACCTCTACCTAAAATATACATAGCAAACCTGGGAATACTTACATTTAATTTGAAGAAATCAACAACAAGAATAATGATTGTTATACATACAGTGCAAGAAAAAGCAGTGAACAAAGTAAAACAGAAGGGAACATAAACCTTGTTAACCTTAGAATTCTCTATACTGTTAAATATAGGCAGATAGTGGTGTAAAATGTATACATGTTTAGGGGGAAAAAAATCTGACCAAAGAATTGGACATTGCTTAAATGCTATTTACATGTAAAACCAAAAAAAATATTTTGCTTTTTTTTTTTTTTTTTTTTGCTTTTCAAGAACTGAAAAATCTTCAAAAAAGTATTCTATTTTTTTAAAGTTTTAAAATTATTTTAGAGAGAGAGAGTGTGCATGTGTGAGGGAAGGACAGAGGAAGAGAGAAAGAGAATTTTTAGCAGGCTCCATGCTCAGCACCAGAGCCTGACATGGGGCTTGATCCCATAGCCCTGGGATTGCTGTCTGAGCCCAAATCAGGAGTTGGATGCTTGCAAGTGACTGAGCCACCCAGGTGCCCCCCAAAAATATTCTAATAAAGAAATTAAACAGATTTAAAGTTCATGAATAAAAATAAAAATCAGGAATACTGTAAAGGTATATAAAACCATATTTTAAAGGTAAACATTGGAATAAGTTAAGCATAATTCTATAAATATGTTTTGTAAAATAAGACAAAGTCTAATTGTTGTTACAAAAGAAACTACATAAAATTTGAAAAGTTAATGTATTAGGGTTCCGTTTATATAAATATGTACAACCCATAGGTCATGTCTGTATATGTATACTATATGGCATATAGTAGTATATGTAAAGAGATGTATTTCAACAAATTGATTCACATGCTTATGAAGACTCATAATTTCAAAATTTGTAGGCAGATTGAAAACTCTTAAGCTTTGTCTTGAGGCATAATTTCTTCTTCCTCACAGAAACTTCAATTTTGCTTTTAAGGCCTTCTAACTTATCTATCAATATAGATTGATAAGGCCCATCTACATTATTGAGGGTAATCTTTACTCAAAGTCAATTATAGATGTTAGCCATATTTACAGGACATTTTCAAAGCAACACCTACTTTAGTGTTTAATAGAATAATGGTGCCATGCCCTGGCCATGCTGACACATAAACTAATCATTACAGGTCATAATTCTCAGATAAAACTCTCGGTTTACAACCTGGGACTATGGCCATAGGAAACTGGCAATGGGGCATGAATGCCAGATAAAGTAGATGAGTCAATTTGTTCTTGCAGAATTTAAACCAGGATACATACCTTCCAAATCACCAAAGAGATAAGAGAATGAAAGAAACCATAAAATAAATAGCAAAGTACAAAAACACAAGAACATTAAATAGTAAGAGAATTAAAACAATAAAGAAGTTGTAAAAACACAACAAAGAATATATCTTCCAATTATAAAAAGAAAATATAATTGTTAAAAATGACCCTGTATAGAAAACATTAGATTATATATCAACATGTAATCACAACTCTTTTTGCTAGAGGAAAGCAAAACCACTATAGAAAAAATATCTTAATTAAATATTTAATTAAATATCCGGAATTCATTGGATAAAATTTATCATTAAAATAAAAACAAAAGACTCAAAGTTATAAGGAAAGAAAAACTTAAATGTATAAAATAAATACATTTTATATTAGTAAGACTTCAGTCTCTAGGAAGACCCCAGTAGTCAAGAAAGTTTTATACCAGATAACATAATATAGAAATATGTAAAGTAGATCTCAAAAAAATGAAGAAATTGACAGAAAAAAGATGGTAATGAAAGACATTCACTTCTTTCAGTTTTTGACCTTTAAACTAGGTTAATATACAAAGAATATAAATATAATTTATCCCAGAATATAAATATAACTGAATGCTTATATTAAAATTTATATTAAATATTACTTAAATAAATTTTAGTTAACAGATATGATGTAGAATATGATCACAATAAAATAAATGTAAAGGTAATAACATCTTAACCAACAGTCTTAATCTCTTGCAAGATAAAAGAGCAGAAAAGAAAGAATAAACCTTCTCCTAAATAACTTTTGTATCAAAGAGATGAAAACTTCAGCAGCAGAATGCTAGGGAAATAGCAATAATGATATTATTGCATGAAAGATGGCCAACATGCCTTCACATTAAAAACTTTCATTTTGAATAACAAAGTACCAAAATAAAGTAAGCTGTCAATAGGAGAAACCATAAACAAAATAACTAGTAAGTCTAGTGAAATTAATTCCTGCAAGATGAAGGCAGAAATTGGTGAATTAGAAAGTAGGAAATTAGTAGACTTGAAATTTTTTTAGAGATAATGGTTTAATCTTTAATAACCTTAATTATATGAAGAAAACAATATGTAAAATCAGAAATGATGACTCAGGTATAACAGATGCCAAAGGGATTAGAATTGTAATATTAAAATGTATATATTGTAGAGTGCCATTCTGAAATTTTAAAATATAAATTATATGTAGGAATATAAATGATCATAATTGGCTAAAGAAGACTATAGCTGAGACAAATAAAAGCAAAAGACATGAAGTCACCAAAGATTTGTTTCCAAGAATACATTTGGCTTCAATAAATTTATGACAAATTCTTTCAATTATTCAAATATCAGACACTTTTTATGTTATATGATCTATTCCATAGAATAGATATTATAGGAAGTTTTTCAACTAATTAGGAAGCAAGCATAAAATAATTTTTAAAACAGCTGCTAAGAACTAAAAAAAGGAAAGGAAGAAAAAAGGAAAATGGGGGCAACACTGAAGTATAAATAAAATGACAGAATCCTGAGTGAAACAGCAACAAATGAAATCCAATAGTTTTATAAGGTAAGAAAAAAATCATGATTGAGTGTGATTTATTCAAGTAAAGAAGAATGGTTTAAAATGAAATAATTCCTTGGTATAATTTATTGAAGCGAAATATAAAAAGATTAAGAACATGATCAATTTGGTACAAAACTGAAACACATTTAATAAAATTCAGCTTGCATTCTTGGAATAAACAGTAAATTAAGACTACAAGGATATTCCTTTAAATCAATGTCTTTTAATAGAGTGGTTTAGCCATTAGTTGAAAATCACTGCTTTAAATACTGATGTAAAGCACATAATTAAAAATCTGTCTCAAGCAACTTTTATTTTATGGAATCACTAACATTAAAAATTACTGTGTATTATAACAGTCATTTAATATTATTATAAAAGTTTTAGCCAATGTATGGAATCAAGAAAAAAAATGCACTAGTTGTTACTATTAACAGAATCAAGAAAAAAATGCACTAGTTGTTACTATTAAAAGAAATCCAAATCATCAGTCTGTAGATCATCAGATTTGTAGATTATATATATTTGTCCTAGACCACTGGAGAATATGAAAAACTACCAGTTGCATTCAGTAATGCACAAATCAATAGCTTTTGAACATTTTAATGTGAAATCCCATTTTATTTATTTATTTATTTTTAAATTTATTTCCAGGAGAGGGAGAGAGAGAGAGACAGCGTGAGCAGGGAAGGGTCAGAGAGAGAGGGAGATACAGACTCTGAAATTGGCTCCAGGCTCTGAGCTAGCAGTCAGCACGGAGCCCGACGCGGGGCTCGAACCCACACGAACCGCGAGATCATGACCTAAGAGAAAGTCGGACGCTTAACCGACTAAGCCACTCAGGCGCCCCTGAAATCCCATTTTAAATTTCAATTTAAAATATCTAGAAACAAACAATAAAAATTATAGGAACGATGGAAACAAAGCTATGAAGCACTAGTAAGCATAAAAGAAGATTAAAATAAATGGTGGTACATAATATTAATGGAAAGACTCAGTATTTTAAAATCTAATGCAAATTTTTTTAAAGTTTATTTATTTTTAAGAGAGAAAATGAGACAGCCGGAGCTGCCAAGAGGCAGAGAGAGGGAGAAAGAGAATCTCAAGCAAATTCCACACTTTTAGAGCAGAGCCCAACGCAGGGCTCAAACTCATGGACCACGAGATCATGACCTGAACTGAAATCAAGAGTCAAACCCTTAACTAACTGAGCCACCCAAGTGCCCCAAATCTAATGCAGTTTTAATCACAAGCCAAATATGTGCATTTGATATCTGATTCAATAATTCTAAGTCTTAGTCTTTTGGAATAATAAACACTTAAAGATAGCCAACATTACCAGTTATTTTTAGAAAAAATATATACCTTTAATGTGAATAATTACCTTTTTGCTGTTGGCACCAAAACAGGAGAATGCCTAGTAAGAGAAGAGGCTCAGATATGTGTTACTACTTAGAATTTGAATGAATTAGCATTTCAGTTTAGTTGCTGACTTGTGCTGGAGTAATTGGTAAACATTTTGGAAAATTATAAAATTAAATTCTCAAATTATGCTTCACTTAAAAAAATTATAGATGGATTAAAAAATTAAATATAAAAAAGTCTATAAAATTATTTGAAGAAGATTTAAGTAAACATTATGTAATATTAAACTAAAGGAGACCTTTCTTATAAGAAATGCAACAATGGTAACAATAAGAAGTCATAGATTTGACAATATAAACAAACCAGTATTTTTATATGCCAATTAAAAAATGTAAAGGCAGATGATAAACCAGAAAATATTTGCAATTTATAATAGTACAGATGGAGGGCTAATATTTTTTTTATGTAAAGAATACTTAGGCATAAAAGGAGAGCAGTATGAACATACTAGAAGAGTAATCATTAAAGAGTTTGAATACACAAGCCACAAAAGAAGACATATATTTGACTAAGAAGCATATGGAAAAATGTTCTTCCCTAGTAGGGTTGAAATAAATGTTAATTAAAACAAAATTAAGCACTGTTTAAAGATATTTCACTACCAAAGGGGAAGATCAAATTCCATATTTACAAAGGGGAGGAGATGTGGGCATTCAGGCTGACATTATATATTAGACTATGTTTGCAAATAAACTAAAATAGCATTTATGTATGCATCTATGTGGATAAAGAAATGTCTGGGAGGACATACAGCATAGGAAGGATCCCCTTGAGAGAAATGACAGGTACTGCTCTGGTGTGCTTTTTCCATGTACAGAGTTTCTTCATAGAGTAGTTGTTATCTTTGAACATTATCGTTTTTATTCAGCACAATTTTCGTTAATTTTATCCTATGTCAAACATTGAGTTATGGCCTGGAGATACAATACAAGTAAAAATTGGTATGTCTCTGCACCCAGACATTAATGAAATAAATATAAAGCAAACATAAAAATACATATGTGATAAATGCTATGAAGGAGGGCTTTAAAGGATTCTGAAAGCATGAATATGGGATCTTGAGGCAGTAATGGAGATTGGAGAAGGCTTCCCTGCTGAGTGATTTCAGAGATGGAAACTAAAAAATGACTGGGCTTTGATTAAGCAAAGTGGGGTGGGGTGTGTGTGGAAAGAGTACTCCAATGAAAGCAAACAGCATTCAGTCATTCAACAAATGTCTGATGGGTACTTACTATGTGCCAGATGTGGCTTAAGTACTGGATATGTAGAGGCAAATATGGAGAGATGACTATCCTCTGGGAGTTTATATCATTATAGAGAGACAATAAAGAAGCTAATACACAAATATAAACAACATAGTTGCATATTATAAAGTTTTAGTAAGGAAAACAACAGAGTGGTACAATAAAAAAAAATAATAATTGCGAAGTGTACGGGATACCCTTTAAGACTAAATGGGAAGGGGAAACCTGTCTGGAGAAGAAAATTTTGAGCTGAGATCTGAATAGTAGGAGGCATCCTGCTGTTTGATGAGAATGGGCTAGAGTGCTCAATGAAGAAGGGACATCCAGCATTGTCTCTGAGGTGGCCTTTGGGGAATAGAGGATACAGAGAAGATCACTATAGCCGTACCAGAATGAAGAGAGGGGAGAGTGATATGACATGGTAGATGCCAAGTCACAGGATATCTTGTTTAGGTGTAAGAGGTCAGAGGGAAAATCACTGAGGAGTTTATAGAGGGCAAATGATAGAATGAATCTGACTTATGTGCTGAGAACCACTCTGGATGCTCTAAAGATGATGAATGGTGGGGAAAAGAGCAGAAACTGAGCTATGAGTTAGAAGGCCAGTTGAGGCCAAATATCATGGTAGCTAGGACTATGGAGGAGGCTATTGGAGATGGAAAGAAGAGAGAGCACTATCTGGATAGGCCAATGAACTGATTGTTGAGGGGAGGGAAGTGTTTCAGAATTTTTGACTAAGCAACCTGGTGGATGGTGAAAACAGCCACTGAAATGGGAAGAGCAGAAGAGGAACAGATTTGCCAAAGTGGAAGATGGCAGGGACATGCTAAGTGGGAGACATCAACTGGAGATGTCAAGAAGACAATTAGCTATGTAATTTAGGGCTCTTGTAGAAAATGATGGGAGTCATCCAGGAAGCAGCTAGTGTCACTGATCAAGAAGACCGACAGAAGACAACTCTGGAGCCTGTAAATGAATCTGGGACCAGTCTAAATCTTTAAAAGTTGGTAGACGAAGGGACATCTGGTGGCTCAGCTGGTTGAGTGGCTTACTCTTGATTTTGGCTCAGGTCTTGATGCCATGGGATCAAGCCCCATGTCAGGCTCCACACCGAGCATGGAGCCTGCTTGGGATTTTCTCTCTTTCCCTCTGCCTCTTTCCCCTCTTGCTCTCTTTAAAGAAATAAAGTAGAGTCAGTACAGATAGATGACTGAGAAGCAGAGCCCCAAGAAGTGATTCTGTCATGGAAGAAAGAATGGACAACACAAGGGACTAGGAGGCAGGTCAGGTTGGCTGACATGGAGAGTAAGGGCCAAACACAATATAGTTCCAAAGAGTAGTTAGGGGTCAGGACATAGTTACTGGCAATAATAATTTTTAGTTTTTACCCTCCAAGAGCATTGTACAACTCATAAGTTTCTAAGAGGATAGTATGGATAGGAATTAGTGCTTATGATCACATTTATATATCTAAAAACACAAAACATCATTCTAGGTACAGTGCAGACAACAGGAGGCATCAAAAATGGATCTAGGGATACCACTTAGGAGGTCCAAGCAAGGGAGACTATAACCTGTAGTCAGGAACTGATGTACCAATGGAGAGAAGTGGGCAGATACAGAGACGGGAGATAAAAATTTATAAGATGTACGGGGTGAGAGGCTCTCTTGGTTTCTGGACTGCAGAGAAGGATGGTGGTGCCATTTATGAAAAGGGGATTAAATTTTGGGGAAAACATTTATGAGTTCAGATTTGGTCATGTTGAATTTGACGTGCCTGATACCCAAAAGGATCTGTGAAGTAGGCATTTCAAGCCGAGATAAATAGGAAACTTAAATTATAAGGTTTAGCAAGCTGGAATTTGGCAAGAACCATATGAATGAATTTTTCTTTAAAGATTGTGTTAGAAACGTAATTCAGAGTCATCTATAGGTTATTTTGAAAGAAATTCAATTTTATAAATGAAAACTATTTATGGTAACTAGCTACCATTTTTCGAGTTCTTCTAATGTGGGTTTACTCTGTGTCAGTTATCTACCAAACATTTTAAGTACGCTATCTCATTTAAACCTCTCAGTGCTATGGCAGGTATTGTTATCTGCATTTACAGATACAAAAACTGAGGACAGACAAGTTAAGTAAAATTTCCAAGCTTATAAAGCTAGGAGTTCTTGGGACTTTTATTTTTTTTAAGATGGTTTGTCTGATTCCATTGCTTGTATTCTAGTGTTCTCTATCATAGAAATATTAAAAGCCAAATTTTTTAGTATGTGTCATGATGTTTCTAATGAGTTTATATGAATAATACATAATTATCATAGTGCATTCATTTTATGGAGAGACTTCTTTTTTTAGCCTTTTAAAAATAATTGAAGCATCACAAGAAGTTGCAAAAATAGTACAGTGTTCTCATGTACCCTTTGCTCAGCATTCTGTTGATATATTTCATAACCTAAACATTATAAAATCCAGCAAGTTGATGTTAGGATAGTATTAACTAAAGTTCACAGACCTTATGCAAACCATTTCTTTAAACATTGATCTATGGTCTTCTTATGTTAAAAGTCAGTTTATGTGGCGCCTGGTGGCTCAGTTGATTAAGTGTCTGTCTGACTTTTGGTTTTGGCTCAGGTCATGATCTCAGGGTTCGTGAATTTGAGCCCCATATTGGGATCTGCACCAACAGTGCAGATCATTTTTGGAATTCTCTCTCTATCCCTAACTCACTACTCCTCTCCTGCGTGTGCTCTCTCTCTGTCTCTGTCTCTCTCACAAAATAAATTCATAAACTTTAACAAATATTTTAAAACATCAGCTTAATAAGTCTTTCTAATATATTGTTTGGGGACAGATTTTACTCAGACCTCTTTATGGACTTTTGGCAACAGAACTGCATATCTGAATTTATTTGTGTATAATTGATTTATTTTATGAAGAATGCTGAAGTGAAATCTCTAGAAGACAAATTTCATGTTAACTTTATAAACTTAGACTGCTTTCTTACACCACCAATGACATTGGGCTTAGTAAGATATTTGAAACAATGTTATTTTCTTTTGTTACATGTTATTCTACAAATTGATCTTTAAATTAAGTTACTTTTTATGGTTGCTTGCTTCAGTTGACTTTGGCAGAGACTGATGAACAACATGTTGGGTTTTTGGGATTCAGTCAGTAGAAGTTATAATTAGATTTATCCTTAGATTTAAAGAACTTATTTTTTTACTCATTAGAAGTATTATTAGGTAGATGTTGTACAGTGAGTCATTGAAGGGTAACCATGTGTTCTTTGAAATTAAATGGTTACATAATCCTATGATAAAGGTTTTAGATTTTATCCTGGTCATGGTGGGAGTTTGAACAGGACAGGGACGGGGTCCAGTTTAGGTTTTCATCTGGTTCATGCTGTGTGGAGAACTGATTGCTACAGAATCAAGGGTGGAAGCAGAGACTAACTGTCAGGACACTACAGTAACATTGCAGTCTTTCAAGTGACAATCTGGTGGCTTAATTTCTGGTGTTCATGAAGGAAGAGGATGGGATGGTGAAATACGCATTAAAGACAGAGGAGACATGATTTGCTGATGAATTAGGTAGAAGAAAAAGAAAAGTCCCAAGACTACCATAAAAGTTTTGACCTGAGCAATTGAGTGAGGATGGCTCTGGTTTACTGGGAAGAGAAAACTGGGGAAAAAGTAGGTTTATAGAGAAACTTCTTCAAACTTTCTCATATTTTTCTTAATCCTTTTCTTATTTGCTTTTTAAATTTTTTTAAAAAATGTTTATTTATTTTTGAGAGAGAGACAGAGCATAGGTAGAGGATGGGCAGAGAGAAAGGGAGACACAGAATCCAAAGCAGGCTCTAGGCTCTGAGCTATCAGAGGCAGGGGTGTGGGAGGTTGGCTCAAACCCAAGAACTCTGAGACCATGACCTGAGCCTAAGTCCAATACGCTCAACTGAGTGAGCCACCCAGGCACCCCATTTCATTTGCTTTTTATTTTATTTATTTTTAATTTTTTTTCGTTTGCTTTTAAAAGAAGGTAGAGCGTTACCCAGTCCCTTTGTTCTGTTCTCTATGTTTCTTGAGTGATGCGTCAACTTACCCTGTTATTTATAAGGAAATAACTCTGAACAAACAATAAATCATTTGCCACCTCAACCTTTCCCCGGGACCTTGACCTTCTGTTCTGACATCACCATCGACTTTATCTTTTTTACTGTCTCCTACATCAAATCTGAGATGGTTTTCTTTGGATGTACTTCGTTTGGGTACTTCCTGTTCTCCTTTCTGATACATTCCCACTTCATACATGGCTCTCAAGAACAACTGTTTTAGCCTGACTCTCTAAATACTTGATAAGTAAAATAAGGGGGTCCACAGTGCTCTTGCATCTCCTCTCACGTTCAAACTTCCTGCTTATCCTTAGAATACACCATAGTTTCCAGAAGACCTTTGATCTCCCTTCTAGCACTCACTGACTTTCTCACCATCTGAGCTATGGAATGTGGTCTCATTTATCATTTTAATAAAAATATGCTTCCTGGTGACTGATACTAAGCTACTTAAGGTGTCTATCTCATATTCCTCCAAGTGGCTTCTACATGAACAGAAAAATATTATTTTTTATTGATTCTCTATATTACTTAGCATCTAGTACACAGCAGAACATAAAGAAAACTTCTAATAAATGCCTGCTACCTTGAATGGATGTGTCTTTTCTGGAAATCAGAATTTATTGAACCTCTTGATTCAGCGGCATATCATCTAATAAATGAGAATCTTACATTTATTTGTAAAAACCACTGTATTTTGCTTATTACTCAAACTTCATTATTATTCTATAACAATTTAGTTCAAAAAATATTAGAATACAGAGTTGGTAGCCTTATTCGTTTATTGGCAGGAGTTCAGGATAATATATGTAGCCTTCAAAAGATAATGATTCTGGGGGACCTGGGTGGCTTGGTTGGTTGAGCTTCTGACTTTGGCTCAACTCATTATATCACAGTTCATGGGTTCAAGCCCTGTGTCAGGCTCTGTGCTCACAGATCAGAGCCTGCTTCAAATTCTGTGTTTCACTCTCTCTTTGCCCCTTCCCTGCTCACACCCTGTGTCTCTCTCTCTTTCTCTCTCAAAAATAAATAATCATTAAAAAAAAATGATTCTGTCTGGTCCAGTAGGATCCAATTGGCTATTGTCTCCATGCTGGAAAAAGTCACATGAGTTAGGAATGTAGGATGGAAATAGTATACTACAGTGAAAACAAGCTTGAACTTTGGGGGAGGGCAGACTGTAATAATTCTAATTGTGTGGTAAGTTAAAGCATGTCATTTTTTAGTAAATGTTTCTTTCTGACCCTCAGTTCTTATTCTATGATACAAGAATAAAATGCCTGGCTAATAGAGTAATTATAAGGAATAAATAAATTGATGTCTGTAAAGTGCTTAGCCCAGTTTCTGGCACATAATGAGTATCAGGACATGCTAGTTATTGTAATGGTAAAAATAAGTGAAAGTAGCCTTTCTAATCCATTTGGAAGATTGTCCCAGGTCCTCCCCTAACCTCTCTAATTTCTCTATTTCAACCTCATTTGCATCTGTGGAAGGAAAGGTTTC
Source organism: Hyaena hyaena (assembly GCF_003009895.1). Taxonomy (NCBI): domain Eukaryota; kingdom Metazoa; phylum Chordata; class Mammalia; order Carnivora; family Hyaenidae; genus Hyaena; species Hyaena hyaena. The sequence continues at coordinate 897,363 of NW_024081327.1, forward strand.
TACATTCTGTAGGGTACAAGTGAACCCAGACCTGTCAGGCTTTACCTAGGTTTACCACCGGAGAGTGAATTCTTCTCTCCTCGTAGTTTCTGTTCAAAAGGCCAGGTGACTGTAGTTTATAGCACTGTATTGTATAATTGAAATTTGCTAAGAGAGTAGAACTTACATATTCTCACACAGAAAAGTATGTTAGGTGTTGGATGTGCTCATTAACTTGATGAGGGTTATCTTTTCACAGTGTATACATATATCGAATCATTACATCATGCACATTAAATATCTTACATTTATTTTGTCAGTCAACTCTACCTCACTATAGCCGATACAGTGAAGTCCAAGGGATGAACTTTCCCAAACAAAGGCAGATTGGATCCCTGTTCACCCTTCAGCAAAGGGTTTGTGGGACTATAATCAGTAGTGCTCACTAGGACATTTAATTAGGTTGGCGGCTAAGGAGAGCAGATCTGAGAAAAGATGGGTGGATTTCGTGGATTAGAGGAGAAAGGAGGCCAGATAGACACTTAGTTGACATCTATGATAGTTTTTCCCATCATCATCAGTGTCCACATTGCTGCAGAATTCCATTTCTTCAGTTCCTCACACAGTCCAATGCAGGCTGAGGATCCACAGTACATTTCAGTGGCACTGAAAACAATGAAAAAAAATTTTAAACAGAAGTGTAAAAGCAAGCCTTCAGGGTCAGTAGAGGTCAGAAGTCTATGGCCATCCCTGTTCCTGGGAAGAAAACATCTTGGCATCGGGGAGGCTCTGAGCCTGTGGTCAAATGCAGCCGTCATCATTAAGACTTCCCCAATGTTTAGTTAACAAATCCATTTAAGTTGTAGGTGTTTATATATGAATGCCTTCTGCATGGTTGTAAAAACTTTTTCAATCAGATTTGAAAGCATACACCTTTTCCCCCCTTTTTTGGTAATTATGTTCTCTTGACCAAAAGTAAGATATGTTCTCAAAACTAGATAAAATGTTAGTGCCCAAATAAAGTAAACTCTACTGACATCTTGTTTATATATTTTTAAAGATTTTCTTTTGAGAGACTTCTGCAGTGATTATTCATAATTTCCTCTGTCTTTTCATATGGTTTTCATTGAGGTCCAGTCATGTTGCAAACAGCTCTTTTAATTTTTTTGTTTATTTATTGTTTTAGGTGTATTTTGCTCAGAACAGAAAGGTCTATCTTCTCCCCTGTAGCTATAGGACTCTTATTAGTATTAATCAGACAGCTGGGCTGGTTGAAGGTAATCGAATAGTAGAAGACTGTGAGTAGGAAGTGTGGATGTTGAAATTTAAGGAAAGTGATACCCGGATGAACAGAACCATCTAAGTTATTGATAATGGGGACTACCATTTTCTTTGAAGTTACCACTGTTGCTATGTGGACACAGAAGTAGATGGGGCATTACCCCTTTGCCATATGTGTATGATTTTTACGAGATATGGATTCCCAAGGCTTCCGGAGTATAGAGGAGAGATTAATTTTCATGAACCTACAAAGTTTCAGAAGCCTTGATGGAAAAAATCAGCTTAAGTTCATTTATATGTTTAATATAAAATTTGAGCTATTAAATTCAGTAGGTATTTTTTTTGTTGAGAACATTGTTATGTGCTATAGGGTTTATATAGCTAGGTAGTCATATTTTCATTGAATATTGCCTTACAGTATCAAAACTTAATAGCCACAGAAGGCAAGAATACAAAACCAATTGCAAGGCAGCGGTATCTATTATGTCAAGATTGAGGTGGAACAGAAGCAGGGATTGGGTGTTCAGTGAAAAGATTCCCCTGGGAAGACTTTTTTGAAGGCAAAGGAACTTCAGCTAATTTTTAAGAATGAGTGGGCTGAAGGGCAGAGTAAGGACAATAATATTTTAAGTGACAGGTGAGAAGTACATAGCTATTTCCTGGGAGAGTTAGCAAATTCGTCTGGCTGGAGCAGAAGCCTCATTTAAGGAAGTGAAGGAATGAGGTTTTACTCATTTTAGTTTACATTAGGAGTCATTGAGTTGTACATTTTGTGGATTTTGACAAATGTATGATGACATGTATTCATCCTTACCATATCATACATTGCCTTAATTGTAGATCCTTAAAAATTATGAGCTGGTAGCTGCATCACTGTTGGAATTGTAGGATAGTGTACCAGGATATGGACCCATCAGTTCTAGTCTGCCTCTTCAGAGAGGTTCACTCCTATATACAATGGAATTCCTGCATGGTGAAGTAAAAGAAGCCGTCTCTGTGAGCACACAGTGTAGACACAATGTAGAATAGACATGGTAGAAAAGAATTTTTTGGTTTTTATCTCTTTCTCAATCCCTCAATTTCTACCTACTTAAAGTTAATATGAAGAACTAGATAGTGGTGTAAATAAATGTGATGACATTGCATTTACTTTTGGCTCTACTCGGTCCTTTTTGTACATTAAAAAACAGGCACTGCTTTCTTTAAAAAAAAAAAAAAATCTGGGAAAGGCAAGCAGTGTGGGCTCTATCTCCTACCAACATCGCACGCAGCTACTCACAACATGGAAAGTGTGAGAGCTGTAGCAAGGGCTGTCGCGGTGAAGGATGGAGACTGTCCCAGCAGGAGCAGACTAGCTAGGACAGTTGTCCATGCAGATCCTGGCCCAACAAGGTGGGCCTTTCAGGCAGGCATCTTGAGAGAAAGGCAGAGGGGTCCTGGCACCCCACCCAACTCCAGGGTTGGGGGCTCTCTTTAAGGCCTTGGTGGAGCTCTCTGGAAGTCCCTAGGAGTGGTGTGAGCTCTCCTCTTTCCTCATGGGTCTCTGGGAAAAAGATCTCATGGTATCGCTGTGCTGTGTCCTGTTGCTATGGCTACACTGTGGCCAGTGGGCCTGAGGTCAGCATAGATTTCACTTTCAGTGCCCTAAAAATCCCCATGTCCACAAGAAATGAGTGTCAACTCTTTTTCACAAGAAAGTTTTCAGAACATTATAGTACCTATTGTCTGAACTTTATTCAGCAGTATAGATAATAATAAAAAGATTATCCAGGTAATACGGACTATGAAGGAAAGGATCAGTTTCAATTGTACTGCTAATTGGCTTTCTTGTGACTTTATATCCATAGCCTTGTTTTCTTTTTAAAAACATTTTTTTCTTACCTGTTAATTTAGAAAATTTAGATTTAAGTGAAAAATCACTAATAAACCCACCGTCTCTAGGTAGGCTAACATTTTATAGTGCATCTTTCCTGTATTCTGTGTATGTGTTATTTTTATTTAAAAAACAACCTGGGCATATTGTTTTATATTCTGATTTTTTTTTTACTCTCTACATCATGAACAAAATTTCTTATAATTCATGCTGGGCAACAATGTACCTTTTAAATGACTGCATAGTATTCCATTGTGTAAGTCACAGACTTTTCATAATTCCATAGATTTTCTTGATATCCTTCTGAGATGTGGGGGTATTGTTTTTTATTACCATTTAGCCAGAGAAGGCTTCTAAGTCAGGCAAGGCAGTGTTATTTAGTGGCAAGAACCTGGACTTAATCAGGAGTCTTCCTTGTCCTAATTCAAACTAGTCTTGAGGGTTTTTTAAAATTTTATCTCTTTAATAAAAAACTTTATTTTTTTTAATTAAAAAAATTAATATTTATTTATTTTTGAGAGAGACAGAGAGAGAGCAGGGGAGGGGCAGAGAGAGACCACACACAGAATCTGAAGCAGGCTCCAAGCTCTGAGCTGTCAGCCCAGAACCCAATGTGGGGCTCGAGCTCATGAGTCGTGAGATCATGACCTGATCTGAAGTCAGACATTTAACCAACTGAGCCACCCAAGCACCTCTTATGTCTTGGACTTTAGTTACTTTGACTGAGCCACCCAAGCACCTCTTATGTCTTGGACTTTAGTCACTTTGTCTTTAAAGATCAGCAGTTGTTTTGATATTCTGTAACTAAGATATCACCACAAATCAGGAACAAAGAGAAGATTAAATTCCTTTATTAAAACAGCAACAATGGACAGTAATATTTTTTTTTCTCTGTGACTCTCTCCCTGACTCTCTAACCTCAGGTACACAGATGTAAGTTAGTTACAATGTTTGGTTCATAGCAGACTCTTATCTTTGGCCCACAAATGATCCCCTGGAATTTATTCGTGTCTTTTTTTTTTTTTTGGTGTTCATATTATATAGAAATATGTATATTTTTTTCCTCCCTTGCAGTAAACTCTTTTAAGGTGTCTACTAGTCAAAACCTAAGTTGTCATTTTTAGAAATACAAGTGACATGTTTTATTTACCATTACACCTCTGTCATCTATTATAGTGTCTGGTGCATACCAGTTGTTCAATCAGTAAATGTTTCACGGGCCTGTTGCCTGGATGAACATTGAAAGGTAGAGGAGACTCTATTGTCAAAGGGGCTAAAATGTGGATGTTAACAAAAGAGGCAGGTTATTAAAATAAACGTATGCCGGGGCGCCTGGGTGGCTTAGTCGGTTAAGCGTCCGACTTTCGCTTAGGTCATGATCTCGCGGTTCGTGGGTTTGAGCCCCGGGTCAGGCTCTGTGCTGACTGCCAGCTCAGAGCCTGGAGCCTGTTTCAGCCTGTGACTCCCTCTCTCTCTGGCCCTCCCCTACTCGCGCTGTCTCTCTCTCTCTCTCTCTCTCTCTCCTAGAAATAAATAAAACATTTAAAAAAATAAAATAAAATAAACGTATGCCATTGAAGATGGTAGTGACTGTGAATGAAGAATAAAGCAGACATATACACCAGGAAAAGCTAGGCGGCAGAGAAAGACTAACTGAAAATTTTATTACATGGGGAGCTAAAAAAACCCAAAAAAGAACAGAACCATTATTGTTTCATATTGTGGTGAGAGCACAGCATTTAGAACAAAGCACACCCGAGAAACACATACCTTTAGTCCCTACAATAACACTGGGATGTCAGAGGGAAGCTTTCAGTATTGTCATTTTTCACATGAAGATATGAAACTCAGAAAAGTTAAGTGACTTCTTAAGGTCACATAGCTAATAAGTGGCACCTTTAGGATAGACACTGTATCTGACCATGAAGATATGAGACTTAATGCATGATGATAAATTGTTCAAAAATGTCATAATAGTTCTTCAGAAAGTTTGAGAAAAGATTTTTTTGGAAACAACCTTTATTATTCAAACTGTTTCTCAATCAGGGAGGAAGATGTCTGTTCTAAGAAACCATGTATAGTTGGCATACATTAAACTGGAACTTGCTCTTTCCTGTTGGTTTGTCTTGTACTTCATGGCTGCAGCATACCTTTGCTATTCTTGTAACATGTACCCATAAGCTAGACCGTTGATTTCATGACCACTAAACTTTTCACAGAATCCCTTTTTCTCTGTCTTGTTATTTCGAACCCAATCTCCCTGATGGGAATTGGTGGTTGTAGTGGATTTCCTTTCTCTTTGGAGTTAGTAGGTCATCTGTGTTGCACTCTTAGTATACTTGATACCGTTTTCATGCCGTTGCAGAATTATAGTAGAGGACACAGTGGATTGGCGACCCCATGACAAAATCGTCCTTAGCTCCTCTTCTTATGAGCCTCATGAAGCAGAGGTCCTCACTGTGAAAGAAGTCAAGGCTCACCATATTAGGATCAATGAACAGCTCAAATACCGGCATATTGGTAAGCCTTTGGTTTGTTGGTTCAGGAAAGTGGATGAGGAGGGAAGAATGTGGTCAGCAACATGACTGTGGGTCTTTTGTCGAGTAGCCAATTCAGAGGGGATGGAGAATACCTTGCTGCTCCCTAGACACATCCTAGGAGGCTTTACCTCTCTTCCTTCATTAATTTAATTGCCTAGCTTTTAAAGAACACTTAAATGTGGGGCACCTGGGTGGCTCAATCGGTCGGGCGTCTGACTTCGGCTCAGGTCATGATCTCATAGTTCATGGGTTCGAGCCCCATGTCAGGCTCTGTGCTGACAGCTCAGAGCCTTCTTCGGGTTCTGTGTCTCCCTCTCTCTGACCCCCTCCCACTCGCACTCTGTATCTCTCTCTCTCTCTCTCTCAAAAATAAACATTAAAAAAAGAACACTTAGATGCAAAGGATTTGTTTTATTATTTATAATGGCAAGTCTAGAAGTAAGCAGAAAAGTTAAGCATCTTGTTCAAGGTCACTGGGTATTTTCATGGCTTAGAATAAACCTCGTGGGAGCTGAATTTCCAGTTCATTTCTTGGCACACTGAATCACACCATCACTTAGAATACAGTAGTTATTGTAAACGATGACTTCTTTTTCCATGCTCAGGAATGTAGCCTTCCAGACACTTTATATTGACTACTATTACTATTAACAAAAAGAAAGGTAAACAGCCAAACACCTTTCTTTTATTTTTCAAAGAAAGGGTGAAAATTTTTATACACTATGTACAGTTAAAACATTTTGCACATAAATGATAAATAACCATGAATTTCCTTGCTCAGTCTAATAAATACATTTAATTTAAGAACTCTACTAAGTAATAAAGCATTGAAACAGAGGGGTTAAGGAATATCTTTTTGTCTCTGATATGGGGGAGGAAAATACATGTTTTCAACAGGATTGTGTCTAAAGCTATTGCTAAATTATAGTTCCAAAGATGATTTTTTTAAGTGGAAGAGAAGGGAGAAATCTTCTGCAGTCCTTGCCAGTAGGATGCAAGGTGCATTGTAAATGGAGGGCAGTGGAACAAACCAGAAAGGGCTCCATTCCTGTCCCGGAGGAGGCTCCTTCAGGCAGTGCTGAGCTTACGACCCATCATGAGAGGATGCCGCTCCTGCTGTTTGTTCCTTTACTCCTATACGTGACCGCTTTAGCTCTGTCACTGCCTCAGTCGGTCTGGAAATCTTCACTCTCATAAAAGAGGTCCACGGACAATGTACGAACGAACACTCAAGTCACATGCGTATGAATTTAAGGAAAGAGGTTGGGGACCCCACTAATTGGACAGGTGTGCCCTGACTTCCTTGTCCCAGTACCCACTGTTATTAAGGAGAAATGAATTCTTGCTCGAACACTCTCACTCTGATCCCAAAGAGAGACGTGTGAAGGAGCTTTTCATTTCTCAGCTGACATTTGTGGAGAATGCCCGAGGAAAAGCAACCTTAATGTTGGTAGGACTTCCGAGGGGAAAGGAGTGTTTTCATTTGTCAGGTTCTCTGGGTCCCCAGCTGGCAATTTCCGAAATAGGTTTTTAAAGGTTTTCTTCTTGCCGAAATCCTATTGCCCCAGGAAGCGTCCATGTCGTGGAGGATGGCCGATACATTCGTTTGGCTGCAGAGGTTGGACTTTTGACCCGAAATATACAAATCCAGCCTGATACATCATGCAGGGCGAGACTACTTGTGGGGTCCTTCAGAAAGTCCAGCAGTGAGGCATTTTCAGGTAAACGGAATTTTAAGTTGCTAAGCATTACCGATTGGAGCCTATTGATCTGGGACACTCAGAAATTCCAGCTGTGAGAATTTTCATTTGTAAAACAAAACATTCAAATTAGACGGCTCCTTTGTGTTCTAAGGAGCTATGAATTTTCAGTTCTAATCTGTGCTTAATTATCAGTGTGATGTTAAAATAATATACTAGCAATCAGCACATATGCACATTTTTACCTCAAAGAAAACATCTTCAGCAGATGTGAAATTTCCTCTGCTTTGAAATTATAGATGATTTAATGACCACTTGAATTTTATCTCTTTCCTGAATTTCTATTACTCTTTCCCAGTAGCGTGCTATATCTGATGGCAGGCTTCAGTTCATGCTATAAATTAATAGCGTAAATTTAAATAAAAATGATTTCCATATTCTAGACTGCTTTAAGGATCAGTTCAATCTTTCTCATTTCTTTCCAGGTTGAACTCTTTTTGAATGCTGCAAAATTATTACACTAGGGCCTTATTCTTAAACTTGTGTTCCTTAAATATTAATCCATAATTGTTTCTTGGTCAAATACATTTGGGAAAGACAGTCACTGTAGCTCCATCTTAGAAAGCCACTGAGTACGTGAATATTTAAAAAAAAAAAAAAAAGGCTCTGAAAAGGCCTGGAATAAAGGCTCTAACCACTTCCCAAATATATTGAGTATGAAAGAAGCATTGTTTGTTGGCACGTCTCTTCCACCAATAAAGTAAAGGGCAGTGTTTGTACCTTAAATCAAAAGTTAAGGATTCCTGGACCAAAGAACAAGCTCGCTTTCTCCGTAGGTTCTTTCTCCACGAGTTCTGATGGAAGTGATGTTTCTCCTCCCCCTCCCTCAAAAGACATTTGGCAATATCTGGAGATATTTTGCCTGTCGACTTGAGGGCGTTTCTGGTACCTAGTAAGTAGATGTTAAACATCCTCCAGTGTATCCTTCAACCCTACAAAATGCAAGCACAGCCTCCCACAAGGAAGGATTCTCTGGCCCAAAACATTGGCTTTAGAAGCCTGAAACACAGCCTGAGTCCTGGTCTTCTAGCAATGAGGCAGGGCCTCCTTTCACTGAAACTGCAGGCCGAGCTGGAACATGGTCACAGGAACAGGATAGAAGGCCAATTCTGACAGTTCACCAAGCAAGAGCCGAGTGAGCCGCAAGACTCATGTGGTCCGGGACCTCTGGCTTGGTCCAGGGTTTCTTAAATCATCCCCACGGAGGAGAGGTGTTATGATCCGAGATTAATGCTGGTTTCCGTGCCTATTTGATCTCATTGATCTTTAAAAAAGCTTTTTTAATGTTTATTTATTTTTTAGAGAGAAAGAGCCAGAAAGCGACTGGGAAGGGGCAGAGGGAGAGGGAGACAGAGAATCTGAAGCAGCCTCCAGACTCAGAGCTGCAGCACAGAGCTCAACATAGCGCTTGAATTTATGAGTTGCGAGATTATGATCTGAGCCAAATTCAGACGCTTAACCGACTGAGCCTCTCAGGTGCCCCTCCTCTATTCTTAATATCTTTGTGAGAGAGACATTTTTACAGAGGAGGAAACAGAGTTGGCAATAAAATTGGCTGCTTATTTGTAGAACTCACTTACAAGCATGCGAACAACTTGAGGTCAAGATTGGCTCTTTCATTCCTGCTTCCTTAGTATAGAGACTGTTATGTATTCAGTGCTCCATAAATGGGAATGAAAAAAGTGAAGAGTAAAAAAAAAAAAAATGTCATCCAGCTAGAAGGTGGCAGAGGCAACATTCAAATTCAAGCCTGAATTTTGAAGCCCTTGTTAAATAAACTTTTAATTTTGTAATCATTTTTGATTTATAGAAAGGTTGCAACTGTGGTATAGAGAGTTCCTGAGTAGCTTTTGCCCAGTCTCCCCTGTTGTTAATATCTGACATATCTCTGGTACATTTGTCAGAACCAGAAAGTGAACACTGGTGCATTACTATCAACTGAATTCAAGATGTTATTCAGATCCCACCAGTTTTTCTACAGATGTCCCTTTTCTATTCTAGAACCCAACCCAGTTTCCCACACTAAATTAAGAAGCCTTAGCATTTTTCTATAATATACTCCAGGGGTTGGATGAGGTGGAATCTGGAGGTATAGGTCAAGAATGCCAGTTAGGGGTGTTGAACAATTATAGGGTAGAAAATGAGGTCAAGAGTTATAATTCTTCCTTTTGAATTGGAGGCCTCCATCATTCTTTTTTTTTTTTTTTAATTTTAACGTTTATTTATTTTTGAGAGAAAGAGACAGAATGAGAGCAATGGAGGGGCAGAGAGAGAGAGAAACACAATCTGGAGCAGACTTGAGCTCTGAGCTGTCAGCACAGAGACCAATGCGGGCATCAAACTCACAAACCGCGAGATTGTGACCAGAGTCAAAGTCAGACACTTCACTGACTGAGCCACCCAGGTGCCCCATCATTCTTTTTTCTGACCAATAACATCCAGCAATTTGTACTTAGAATTGTTATTTTCAAAAGGAAATATAGGAAAAAACATTACTTAATTCTGCACTTAAAGGCTTATGACATTTTAAGTATTTACTACTGATTCGCTTTCAGCCATTGGTTAATATGCATACAAGTAAAAAGATCTTGTGCACATTAAAACTGTGGATTATAACCATGTAAGTATAAGACCTTAAAAAAAAACACTAATTAAAAATAATACTGATATATTAGGCACCTGAGCGGCTCAGTCAGTTAAGCGCCTGACTTCGGCTCAGGTCATGATCTCTCAGTTTGTGGGTTCGAGCCCCACATCGGGCTCTGTGCTGACAGCTCAGAGCCTGGAGCCTGCTTCAGATTCTGTGTCTCCCTCTCTCTCTGCCCGTCCCCAGCTCACACTGTCTCTCTCTCTCTCTTTCAGAAATAAAAGGAGAGAGAGAAGGAGAAAAGAAACAAAGTGATGAATAAAGTTGTAATCTAGGTAGCTAAGGGCACATGACCAATTACTGGAACATTAAGTATAGCCCAGTTGCCTAAGTCCCATTGCATAGCTGTTTCTTTTATTCTACCATGTCTCCCACTCCCCTCAGTGTGCCTGCGTGGGGGTTAATAGTATATCCACTGAATGCATTTGCCTACATCCAAGTCTAGCGTGTTACTTAAACCTTCTCTGCCTCTGTTTCCTTACCTGTGAAATGCAGATAATAATTGTTCCTATCTCATAGGATTTTTGTGAAGGTAAGAGTTTAAATATATATGTATATATATATTTACATGCATATTCATATATACATACACATATATGCACACACATATATACACAAACACAATATTGATATATGACTTAAAACAGTGCCTGGTACCTATTGAGAGGGCTTTATGAGAGTTAGGTGTTACAGTTATTAATTCACCTCATTTATTTCTATAATCATGTTCTTAATCTATTTTACCAAAAATATATACGTTGAAATATTAGTGCTCATTGTATTTTTAAATCAACCAAGTGACTATAGTTCATACTGTGTTTTTACAATATCTACTTAAATTAGTACAAATAAATTTCCCAGTATGACTAAATAATTCACTATCCTCTCCTGACATAAAAGATGTAGAGAATCTTATTATTGTCAAAATGAGACAGGAACCACAGTGTGGCTAGGGTAAAAACACAGAAAAGATTTTATGGGGTCTTTAGAATGATTTAAAAATATGTTTTATATAATTGACCATGACATTTCTTCATGCAATATCTTTGTGGGGGTGGTGATAGCCTTTTCACATGGGCTCACCAAGAGGAAACCTGGCACCCACACTCCCTTCATTGTCATCCAGGTCTTTGACTATTCCTACAGGCAAATACCCTGCATCATACGACCAGCTGGGCTCATCTCCAGAGCCTGTCTCCCTTCCATATCTGTCCTTCCTGTCCATCCATCCATCCTATTGCTACACTCTTCAGTTGGCACATAAAACCTTTCCATGCATTCATGTGATATTTCTAATGATTCATATCTTGTTAGTGAGACCCATGGTGGGAAATAGAGTGCTGCTGTTGAGAATAAACTATTACATTAAAAAAATTGGCATCTCTTGATGCCCATGAATGTGCCAACCTTCTGCCTTCTGTAGGGAAGGAGAAAGTACCTGATAATACGCATTTTGTTTCCAGGTATCCTTCAGCTTTCAAATGTGGAAATTCACAACTTTGGTTCACCATTGTATTCATCGATTGAACTCACTAATGCATCAGCAGGATCCTGGATAATTTCGTCTGCTCTGCACCAAAGCTGCGGTGGGGGCATTCGTGCCACAGCCAGCCATGGGATCATTCTAAATGACAATCTGGTGTTTGGCACAGTTGGCCATGGCATAGATTTGGAGGGTCAGAACTTTTCTCTCTCTAATAACCTTGTGGTTCTGATGACACAGTCAGCATGGTCCACCGTTTGGGTGGCAGGAATCAAAACGAACCAGGCAAAGGACATCAACCTCTATGGCAACGTTGTGGCAGGATCAGAGAGACTGGGCTTTCATATCCGAGGCTACAAGTGTTCCTCTTCTGAAGGTCGCTGGTCTGACAATGTGGCTCACTCAAGCCTCCATGGCCTTCATCTGTATAAGGAAAATGGACTAGACAACTGTACCGGTATCTCTGGCTTCTTAGCTTTCAAGAACTTTGACTACGGTGCCATGCTACATGTGGAGAACAGTGTAGAGATAGAGAACATCACTCTGGTAGATAATGCTATTGGTCTTTTGGCAACAGTATATGTATCTTCTGCTCCTCAGAGTCACATCGAAAATTTACAGATTGTACTTAGGAATTCAGTCATTGTGGCCACTAGCTCCTCTTTTGACTGCATTCAGGACAGAGTCAAACCTCGCGCTGCCAATGTGACATCAACATATCGAGCTCCTTCCAATCCACAAGGGGGTCGAGTTGGTATTTTGTGGCCTGTATTCACCTCAGAACCAAATCAGTGGCCTCAGGAGCCCTGGCACAGAATGAGGAATGGCCGTTCAGTTTCAGGAATTATGAAAATTCAAGGTAGGATGTTTGGGTTTACAATCGATGTAGTTTCATATATCTGTGCCTAGAATCTTTGATAGCACTCTGAAATTATATCAACAAGAGGGTAAAATGTAGTCTAGGGCTTGCTGTCCAATTGGTAACCTGCTGGCTATTGATAACCACAGTAGCGATGATGACAGTGCATGGGCTCCTTTAAAACATCTCTGGTTGGGGAGCCTGAACATCTCAGTCCCATAAGGGCCTAATTCTTGGTTTAAGCTCAGGTCATGGTCTCATGGCCCTGAGTCAGGGTCTATGCTGACAGCACAGAGCCTGCTTGGGATTCTGTCTCTCCTTCTCTCTCTGCCCTTCCCTCCCTCTCTCTCTCTCTCTCAAAATTTAAAAAAAAAATTAAAAATAAAAATTAAAAATAAAATAAAAATTACTGCTTTATTCATGTTGAAGAACTTTAATTATTTAATTTGATTATTTAATTTGAGTACATGACAATTCTTTTAGGTAGGTGTTATTTTTTCTGTTACACAAAGGATGAAATAGATACAGAAATTGCACCTCACTGAAGTTGAGTAAAGTTGGTGGGGCGGCCTGGATTAGAACCACTTAGGCCGCAACCTGTGATGTTACTCTTCCATCAGATCTCCTTTGTACTCACTCCCCACTAGACTGTGATCAAAACTTTGGTGAAAAGTATTGCTCCTGAGACTTTAATGTGTTGGAATACTCTTCGCTTTTGCATACGGTGTCCATATCTTGAATAACTATAGATATTTTATATTTTTATTTATTTTAATGTTGATATTTGAGACACAGATAGAGACAGAGCATGAGAAGGGGAGGGGCAGCAAGAGAGGGAGACACAGAATCTGAAGCAGGCTCCAGGCTCTAAGCTGTCGCACAGAGTCCAACAATGGGCTCGAACTCAACTCACAGACCATGAGATCATGACCTGAGCCAAAGTCAGACGCTAAACCCACTGAGCCACCCAGGTGCCCCAGAACTACAGATATTTTAAGTCAGGATTTATATTAACTCCTGTAACTACCTTGAATAGCTTAAACTTACTCCTAGATGTGTGTTGTTATAAGAATATTTAGTTGTGTAGTCGGTTTTTGTGGTAGGTAGTTTATATGATCCAATGTTATGGTACCTTAACTTTTTTTTTTCAGATGTCACCTTTTCTAGTTTTGTGAAGAGTTGCTATAGTGATGAGCTAGATGTCTGCATTCTGCTCAATGTAGAGAACACTGGAATTGTGCATCCAGTAACAGCAGAGAGGACCAGAATGTTAAACATCAAAGATAAAAACAAGTTCTACTTTCCTCCTTTGCGGACCAGGTACCAGTTTTAGTATTTCTAATAAGGCATGTTTGTGCAGTATTTGGCAATTCCTGAAATCCTTAACTCTGTTTAGAAAAAGAGAATAAAATAATCATTGTGAATAGAAATAGGTTCTTTTTTGTTAAAGTTTTCAATGTTTATTTATTTTTGAGAGACAGAGAGGGAGACACAGAATCTGAAGCAGGCTCCAGACTCTGAGCTGTCAGCACAGAGCCCAATTTGGGGCTCGAACCCACAGACTGTGAGATCTTGACCTGAGCTGAAGTCAGTTGCTTAACCAACTGATCCACCCAGGAGCCCCAGAAATAAGTTCTTTTGGAAAGATAAGGTAGATTGATCAAATGACCCCAATTATTTACCCCTGCTATGGTCATCCCTTTTGATACAAGATTTTTCAGTCTGTCTCATAACAGAGACAGGGGCTATTTCTCTTTTCCATTTGGGCTGAGCCTTGTGGCTTTTTCTAGCTAAAAGGGAACAGAAGTGATAGAATGCAGGTTTTATTGATATCGTTTCATTGTTTATCCTTATTAGAGGTATGTCTTTGGAATGTTTTCAAAATCATTGGAAAAACATTTACCCTAATTCTTGAATCTTCCATGGAGTATGGTGTCACTAGTTTTCTGAAGGAGGCTCGGAAGCCCTTGGGCAGGGACTAGGAGGTAGAAGGAGACTGTGTCTGTTGCCAGGAATCCCTTACCGAAGTGACTTAGATTTTGGCACACAGACCTTGGGTAACTACTGTTCTTGAACATATGATCTGTGAGTTTTTTTCAGGGATATAAGAACTAGATGAGGAATTCTTTTTGCCATAAAAGAGAATGGGAAAGTTAGGAGCAGGGAGAATATGTTACTTTCTTTCCCCCACAATATTGGGCAAAACTCCCTTAGCTGGAAGAAAAGAATCAAGAAAAATTGTCCTGCTTATAAAGTTAACCTGTTTGGTCCAACATTAATCTCGTTTTAATGTCCATCCGTGACCCATTTTTTTTGGTACCTAAACATTACGAGATTTTCAATTTGTGTTATTCTGCCATTTTTTCTTTGCCCAATTTTCCTTATGTTCATGCCTTACTTATGGGATGAAATAGTTATAAAGCTAAATGATATTAGCGTCTGATTCTTTATATTATTAATACCTGACACATGTTTGGCATACCATAAATATTTAATGTTATTACCAATGGTACCTAAAATTATTAGACCAGGAGAAATCAAATAAATTCTCTATAATTCAGTGCTATAATTGCCTATAACTTGTTTGTATACCTCTCCTGACTCTTAATTCTCAAAGTATAGGAATATGTCTATCTTTATCACCATTGTATTCCCCAACATGTAAATAGTAGGTATTCAATAGATAGGTGTTGAATAAGCATATCTATTTTTACCTTGTTTGTATATAACACAAATAGAATTGATATTTATAATAACAACCTTAAAATACTGCAAGGCCCCAAAGTTTCATAAAGAAATGATTACATTATATTCAGTAGATATTAAAGTTAGGAACATTTTATTATATCTTGTTTCTTACAAAATTAGCAATCGAAGCAAAGATTATATATTCAGATATATAGAATATTTGGTTACAAGAATGTCTGTCTTTTTGCCCATATGACTGGGAAATAACATTTTCTAGAGTTTTACTTTGTATCTGTGTATAAAACATTATTAATAATAAAATCCTAATTTATTTTTCATGGCAGCACTACCAATATATGTTTCCTTTGTGTTGCCTATCATGGAATGAGAGAGTTGCTTTCTGTCTTCACAGGAAAGGGTTAGGAATACTCGTCTGCCCTGAATCAGACTGTGAAAACCCAAGAAAATATCTCTTTAAGGATCTGGATGGGAGAGCCCTGGGTCTGCCACCACCAGTTTCTGTATTCCCTAAAACAGAGGCAGAATGGACTGGATCCTTCTTCAACACAGGTTGGTTATATCTGAACTTGATGCCTTCATGCATGTGAAGGAGCTGGTTTGGCTGGGTTTTCTGTTGGGAACAAAATTTCCAGGAGAGGAACTGAGCTCTAGTTGGAGTCTGCTATCACAAGAATGGTGAGTGATTAAGCAATGTCATTACAGCATTGTGATTCCCTTGGTGAGATCACTTGTGTCTATGTGTAAGGTACAGATTCCTAACATGCAACTCTGTGCACAGGTGAGAGCATCTCAGTAGTGTGCTTACGGGGACCTGAGGCAGCAGGTCTTATGGTCTGCCATGGGACCAGCTCCTCTGCCATCTGAATCAACTTTTCTCTTCCATCCAGACTTGAAGGCACTCATTCTGGGGAGGGTGGTGGCATAGATGGTGTGTAGTTGTCTTGCTTTCCTTCCATCAGTTAGCTGTCCCCAGGGGGCCTGTCACCAGAATTCCTTCTGCTTGCTTACACAACCAGAGTCCATTTAGTGATCAGTTTTAATAACTGGAACTCCCGGAGAGATCATTATCCTTTCTACTTCCACAAACAATGGGACTCTGAGTTTCCGTTTGAGTTCAAGTAGAAACTGTTGCATACGAATCAAAAGAATTATTCTGGCTTTCTTTCTGTTTCAGTGATTGACTGTTTCCATACTTCTCCCCTAGTCTTCTTTCCCTTTTAAGTTCTAAATGAATGAATATTCTAGGACTGTGTTCTCAGATTGGTTTTATTCTCTCCCTAATCTTGCTAAATCCAAGGTTGACATGCCATTTACTGCTGATGACTTCCAATTTACACCTCCAGCCTTGAACTTTGGTCTGGTATATCTAATGACTCCATTGGGAAGTATGAGCAGAGTTTCAGCCTCAACATGCCCCAAATGAATTCTTGGTTCCTTCCCGCATCTATAAGCTGCTTCTTCCCTAGTTGACCCTACCTTAGTACTTGGTACTTGGTACCATCATTCATGAGATTATTTAAGTAAAACATCTAGGAGTGTTTATTCCTTTTTGTGATATAAGAGCTCTCACTTCTAAATCATCATTCAACAAGGGAAGAGAATAGCCTCCTAATTTAATCTTTTTTCTTCTCTTCTTTTAGCCCATAATCTATTTTTCACATGGTAGCCAGAGTGATCTTTTCAAGTTTCCAATTGCTTTCCATTTCCCTAAAATGAAATCCAAACTTCAAGCCTATAAGTCTTATAGTATCTGGTCCCTGTGACGCCCTTTTTTTATTTATTGTGGTCTATGCTTTCTTTAACATGCTAAGCTTATTCTTACCCTGGGGGTTGCCTTTGCATTGGCTATTTCCTCTGCCTGAAATATTTGCAGAACTGGCTCCTTCTGTTCAATGATAGCTCCTCAGAGAAGCCAGCCTTGGCCACCCTGTCTAAAATAATTATTTCTCCATTATTCTCTAACCCTACTACGCCTGCTTCATTTGTTTTGTCAGACTTATATTACTTGAAATTATATTTTTTAGGGTTATTTATTTATTTATTTTGAAAGAGACAAAGACAGTGTGAATGAGGGAGAAGCAGAGAGAGAGAAAATCCCAAGCAGACTCCACACTGTCATCACAGAATCCTACGTGGGGCTTGGACTCACCAAACCATGAGGTCATGATTTGAGCTGAAACCAAAAGTTAGATGACTGAGCCACCAAGGCAACCCTAGTTGAAATTTATAAGTACACTTGTTTACTGGTTGATTTACTATTTACCCTTTATTTTATTTTTTAAAACTGCATTTCTTTTTCTTTTTAACGTTTATTTACTTTTGAGAGAGAGAGAGAGAGAGAGAGAGAGTGCACACAAGTGAGAGGGGGTGGGCAGAGAGAGAGGGAGACACAGAGTCAGAAGCAGGCTCTGAGCTGTCGGCCCAGAGCCTGACACAGGGCTTAAACTCATAAACCATGAGATCATGACCTAAGCTGAAGTTTACACTTAACCACCCCAGTGCCCGTTTGCCTTTTAAAATGCAATCTTAATGAGGGTAAGAATTTTGTCCTGTTTGTTGTATATCTGAGGAATGCTCAACAAATATTAATTGGTGGGTTGATCAAGATAACCAAGGAGAATATTAATGCTCTTTGTCCCAGACCATTCAAGAACAGACAGAAGAAACTGAGGCTTAAATGTAGGTCATTGGCTTAAGGATTTATCCGTAATATGAAATCTGGAACCAAGGCTTTCCTAGTCCTTTTTTAAACCTGTGTCTTCCTTTCTTCCATTTGAACTCTTGCTACTTTTAGCATTTGGCATTTAGAGAAGTTTCTACATAAGTCTTTAATTACCATACTATTTCATGCTTCAACACTTTTTCATATTTCTCTTAAATATTTTCATAGGTTGGAGGCTTATCTTTGCAACAGAATGACAAGCTGTGGGGACTACAGTATAGGTTTTAAAAAGTCAGTGCTGAGTGCATGGAACATCCTAAGTAAATATTCATTTTGATGTGTTGGTTATATCTGTTGAATATAAGCAGCAAGCACATTTTTTCACAGAAGAATAAAATTCAGGGAAAGTATATATTGAGAAAATACGTGCAGAGTAGGAAAAGAAAAAAAAAAAGATAGTCAGGTACTCTCCCATTTACCACTATAACTCTTCAAATAGGTTTCCACCATAAGTTATTCTATTGGTTTTAAGTATCATCACTCTGTTATAGGCATTTATCCTACTGAAACAACATCTTTATACTTTAAAAAGAAATATAGGCATAATTGTGTGAGGTTTTTCTCCACTTGTGATTTTTGATGAAGACCACATTTCTGTGGAATCAGTAACAAGAGACAGGTGTCCCAGAGTATTTCATGAAATTACATTGCAGAAATGAATAAGGACGGAAAAGTGTCTTAGATTGTGCTGCTCCAAAGGCAGACCCTGATACAAGGCTTAGAATCTAGTTGTTTATGTTGAGGGGGGGGGTGGTGAGCTCAGGAGAGTAGACAAGTGGGAAAGAGATACAGGGAAAAAGGTGAAGCCAGGAAGGGTGTAATGAAACTGGTGACCACTGTGGATAGCTGGAGCTCATCTTGGGGGCGGGATGAGACTCCAGTAGACCCTGGGCACATGGTTGAAATGTATCCCTGCTAAGCTATGAAGAAGCTAAGGTATTTATAATTCAAGTCCCTGCTTGTTATTGGCTAAAGGATGTGTCTAGACATCAACTCTCCAGCCTCTTGGCTTTCCCTGAACACAGGCCAGTTTTGTTCTTTCCTGTGGCCAGGAAAACACCTTTCTCAGCAGGATGTGGTAGGCTTTTGCACTAGCAGTCTATGGTGTGTGCAGGTGAGTGCTAGAAACATATGGGTTGGCATTGAAAATGTCTGGTGCAAACAGGATCTCTAAAGTGTTGAACAAGTACTCCATGTGTAAATAATATGGTGGTTTGATGAACTCAGATGGTTGCTTACCAAGTGGTATACATATACTGTTTAGGCACAAACACGCTCTTGTGGCTGATTGTAGATTTCATTTTTCTTCACTCTCTGGCCTGGTTGTGAAATATGATGATTCAATGGTAAAACTCTAGAAGGTATTACAATATAACATACTAGTTACTATCAGCGTGTGGACAAGCATGAGTGTGTGTGTGTGTGTGTGTGTGTGTGTGTGTGTGTATGTAGTTGAATGTATATAGGAAAGTACATATGATTAACTGGTCTAAACTCCTGATGTTTTAAAGCTTTATAACCTTTTAAGTGAGGTTGCTATAGGTACCAACCGCAAGGATTCCTGCGGTAGAACCTGCTGTTTACTATGCTAGAAATACAAAGTGTGTCTTCATGCAATGAAGGGGACAGTGCATCGTAAATGGTGCCTTCTGGGTGCTAACAGAATTGTAGCGTTTTCCTTTGGATTCTAAAATATGAATAGATCCTCTTTCCCTAATCCAAGTCCCTTTTTATTTTTTAAACCATTCCTTTCTGTGCCGCTTTCCAATTCCTGTACAAAATCTGATAGATGAGAAAAGCACAAATTTAATCTTAAAAGAAGGAATGTCTATTTTGTATTTTTCCTCTCCAAGACAAGAATCTGTAATCATCTGTAGAACAGGGAGAGGCATGCAGCAGAGTCGAAAATGGAGGCCACTACAACCAACTCTCATATTTATTCCAAATGACATTGAGTGTGACGAACCCTTATGTTCTTTCTCAACTTTATTAATAAATGATTTGGAGTCCATTGCCTTAGAGGGTTATTTTTAATTTGAAAAATACAGATTTTATTTGCACATATGAGTTCACAGCAAAACTACCGACCCAGACAGATATCCACAGGTCCCGGCATATTGTCATATAGCCTGGCATTAGAAGCAAAAATTATCCATGTGGATCAGCTATAAGGAATACTGTGCCAGTGGGTTTTGCTATCTATGTAATGCAGGGTGTGTAGCCAGGGGAAAAGTGAGCTGTTAATTTTGATTCATACTTATCGGTAAGTTTCCATTCGCAGCCAAATTTGAAACATGCATGGCAATAGAGTGCAAGGCAACTAATCCCAAGCAGGAGATCTTCTGAGAACCATTTGCATTTTATTCTGGAAAGGATTTCTTTTGGTTATGGAGGCAGCTGATGATCTGACGATTTAGAATCACTGAGAAAAAGAAAGTCTTGAAATCAATATCCCATTTAGGTGAGATTAGACAGGTGCCAGATCTTCCCACTCTGGCTGCTGAGTCATTTCCAGTCTGTCCCAGCCTCCAAACGAATGGCTTTGTCTCCCAGACTAGTTTATGCATGTGGGGTACCCATGTGGTTGAGAGAAGACGGGAAGAAATCAGAGCTTGACTCTCCATGGCATTTTACAATTTCTGGGCAATGATGTAGAAAGTAGAAGGGAGGTGAAAAGGAAGGTAGCATCCCTTGAATAGCTTTTACACGCATGTTGGGTGCTGGAGTTCGCATTTTCATTCATTGTGCAAATGCATTTGGCCACCTATAGGCTACCAAGGCTCTAAGGATGGGAACTCTAGTTGTGAACAATGCTCCTGCTTTCATCAAGCTTATGTTTTGGCTAAGATATATACATACATAAATACATATATATACATCCATATATGTGTGTGTATATATACATATATGTTTATATGTATATATACACACATCCATGTGTATATACACACCTATATATATACACATCCATATATATTTATATATATAAACAAGTAAGTAAAAATATTGCATTTGTGATGGGAGGTATGGAGAAAATAGTATAGGGTTTTGGGTTAGAGAGGTAGACTGAGGTAGGTGTGTGTGTGTGTGTGTGTGTGTGTGCGCGTGCATGTATCTGTGTAAGGGAGTTGCTCTTTGGAACAGAGTTACATTTCCAGTGAGACCTTAGTAAAAATCAAGAAGTCAGTGCTCTGAGCAGAGGTAGGAGCCTTCTGGGAACAGAGACCAGCCACAGCAGAGGCTCTGGGACAGGAATGGCCTGAAAGTGTCTGGGGGTGGGGCGTAAAGGGTACTGGTGTATAATTAATGAGAGAGGGAGGAGTTGGAGGTAGCCAGGAACCAGCTCCTTCATAGGCCAGGGTAATTTGATAAGATGGTGTTCGTTGGAGGGTTTTTAGAAAGGCAGTAATAGGCTTTTATTCAGTCTCTGAAAAGATCATGCAGCCGTGGAATAAATGGGTTGGGGTGGGAGTCAGGCTGGAAGCAAGCAGTGCAGTTAGGAAGCTACAACTAAGGGCGGCTTAGGGATGTAATACCCCACATAGTGACCTGCCAACCTGTGCTGGCCCACAGTCTCCTATCAGTCCTCAGCGAGATGATTATGTGAATGTACCACTTAGAAACATAGACACTGCAGAGTAGTTTTATATCTGTTCACTCTAATAAATAAAATGTGGGGCTTTTATTTTGTATGTCCAATTTGTCAGATAATTTATGTTATATTTTTTAAAGGATTGGTCTTCAATAGACTGGAAATTTTAAAACAAAACAAA
This sequence comes from Hyaena hyaena, assembly GCF_003009895.1. Taxonomy (NCBI): domain Eukaryota; kingdom Metazoa; phylum Chordata; class Mammalia; order Carnivora; family Hyaenidae; genus Hyaena; species Hyaena hyaena. The sequence continues at coordinate 918,989 of NW_024081327.1, forward strand.
AATCCTGTTCTGCCAATTTCTTTTAGTTGAGGAGGTAATTTTGATGTGTTTAGGATAGTGACTTCTGTAGCTGACTTACTGGAATTATCTAGTACATGAGACATTCATTTCTGTGTTGGGGGGGATTTTGAGTCAATAGCTATGTGTGAGCCCCAGACCTCTGTGTTTACATACACACATACACACACACACACACACACACACCTCCCCAAGTGATTCTGTTGTGCTAAGGTTTGAGAATCACTAACTCTAGAGTAATATACTTCTTTTGAAGTAAATAGGCAAGATGTTAAGAAGACAATATTTTTAATTTAAAAAGTGAGCATTTTCAATTTCTCATGAAAAATCAAGAATTTGCTCTTTGTGCCAAATACCAAAGGCATAAATACACTTGATTATATACACACTAGATATATTTCTGAAGAGGGAAAGAACATGAACTAGAAAGATATAGGAGAATGTACAATCTAAATTAAGTCTTTGAATAATAAGAGCATATTAAACTTTTTTCAGTGTGATTATTTTTCCTATTATTGAAGTGAGTTGAACGACCTCAAAACGTCACTTTAATAATACAACACTGGATAAAAATGAGTTCAATGCTGAGTTTATTTTTCAAATTCTACATTGAATCATTATATTAAAAATCTAAACTCATGATAAGCTTTTCCCACACTTTCCTTGACATCATTCCCAGCAAAGTCCCATGATCTGACCAGAACTTCTGGTCAAAGCCACCTCGGGGGCAGGTGAGAATTTCCCATTCTGTGCCACAGGAGGGTAAGAAACATTTTTCAAATGGCGTTACTTCTTGGTCGCTTCTTGAGAAAGGAAGTTATAAACCGTTATGGAGACCTTAAAAGTGACTGGCCCCAAATCAAAAATAAAAGATTAGGTTGATAAAAAGGAAAATAAAGCTGGCATTTGACTGTCAGCCCATGGAGTGATGAAGTGGTTTCCAACTGAATAATGGGAAAGCTCCAGCAACGGGGAGACATTCGCTCGGCAGCTCTCAGACAGAGTGGCCAGCGCTTTCTCAACTCTCTGTTGCTAGATCTTGAAATGTGTCCTTTTTTTAAAGCTTTCTGAGCTTCTCTTTCTTCCCATTTGTCCTGAGAATGACAGCAAGATGGTATTATAAAATGGGAGCAGGGAGAGGGAGGGAGGGAACGAGGGGACAGAATGGAGAGAGTAAACGGTTTGTCTGCCAATATCTGTGCTTGCGGAGGCCTTTTTCTTCTAGCTAGAGGGGGAAATACCATTCTCTTTTCCCAAGCAATTATAGGCCCCAAAGATTGAAACTTGGTATATAGCTCTTTAATCTCAGCAGATATTTATGGTTAAACATTAGACTTTTAGGATTCCAGATGTCAGGGTATTAAAATATAAAGGCACAGTGAAGTCTCAGAAAATATTAGAATCTTTGGGATATGTGGCTGCAGGGAGTTTTATCCCAAGCAGAAGAGGATAGAGCTTTCAGTGATCCTTTGTGAGGCCCAAGGAGCACCTTTCCTTCCCTTGATTCCCTCACTCCCACATGGCTTGCCCAGTGTCCAGGCTGTGAGTGGCGAAACAGTGTTTGATTGCATTTTGAAATCGTCCGTATTGAGTTGGAACGCTTTTCATGTGTGATTTGTAAAGGATGTTGTGGAAAGGCATATGAGCCATGGGGATAATATCTTTTACCTCTACTCAATCTAAACATTTTATTCCTGAGATTGTCTTGATTCTCAAATGTTCCATGAGCAGCTAATACTTGTGGAGTATCCAACATGTTTCTCACTCTCTACTATGACCCACGGATGAATTAGCTCATGTAATGCCATCAACACAATATATCCTATGAAATAGATATTCTTATTCCCTACCCGTTATATATATATATATGGAAACTAATGTAGAGATATTAGGCAACTTGCCCAAGCCATAAGCTAATTAATAGAAGTTCTGGAACTGAACCTGTGTTTTTACCACCACATAATACTGTACAGGGTACCCTCTTCCTTCTTTCCCCACATTCTCCAATGTTAGCTCCCTTAGATCTATCAGCTTTTCTCACACAGAGTCCTGTCTACACAGAACAAAGCAAACTGAGACTGTGTCATTATTCTGACAATAATCCACCCCAACTAGCAATAATAATAGTTACCATTTATCTAGCATATTCCATGTGCTGGGCATTATGCTAAGGGGTTTATAAACATTCTCATTTATCCTTTCAACAACCTTAACATGTAGGGATTGTTATCCCTTTTCAGCATTTGAAGAAATAGAGGTTTAGAGAAGCTAACTAATTTTTCATGGTTCCACAGCTAGAATGTGCAGAACCATGATTTAAATCTGTATTTGTTTGATTCCAAAACCTGGGCTTGGAGCCACTTCTAGATAATTATCATTGTGTGGTCTGAATCATCTGGTGGGTGCTACACAGAGAGCTATTTAAATAATTCACATATTTCCATTTTACATGGTAGCAAATAGTTGTTTAGATTTTAAAAAGTAACTGTCAATTTCTGTAACATTAAAAAAATTTTAGTGTTTATTTCTGAGAGAGAGAGAGAGAGCAAGAGAGAGAGCGAGCTATCAGGGGAGGGGCAGAGACCAAGGGAGACACAGACTCAGAAGCAGGTTCCAGGCTCCAAGCTGTCCAATGCGGCGCTCAAACTCACAAACTGTGATATCATGACCTGATCCAAAGTCAGAGACTTAACTAACTGAGCCACCCAGGTGCCCCTATTGTAAAATTTTTGAAAGATAATATAATAATGACCACAAAAAATCCTCACTTAGTTCCTCTTCTTCATATAAATACAGTGTGTGTGTATATATATATATATGTGTGTATATGTGTGTGTATATATATATATGTATATATATGTGTGTATATATATGTATATATGGTCATGTTCTGTGTACAAAGTAAGTGACCTCTGTCACGTCCACAAAAAGCCTTTTGCCCCCGTTAACTCCTGGAGGCTGTGTGATAATAATGGAGTAGTATGAAGTAAAGGTTTTGGTCATGAGATCAAAAACTTATTACGGTAATTTGTCTATAGGTTCCCCCTTTCCCCCAATAAATTGAGCTAGTTTTTTTTTTTTTTTTTCCAACTTAGACAGATGTTTATTGAGAATCCATTGAGAGCAAAACACTATGTACTGTTGGGGTATCCTATAAGACACATTGAGGTAGATAAGAAACCATCCCTGCCCTCGTCCGTGGGTCCAGGGGCCCAGGATACAAGATGGAGAAAATTAGTTAATATAAAATTGGCATAAAATACACTGGGGAGACCATGAATACCTGGAGATATAGACAAAGGCTCTAGGAAGGAAATGGAGTTTGCCATGAGCCTAGAGCATTGGGTAAAGCTTTACAAAGCATACACGGAAGAGGCAAGTGAAAGAGGGTGTTTAGCAGCAGACATGGTGTGTTGAGATGTAGCAGCTCCCCTGTGGAATGCTCCTTGGTTTCTAGATGCAGCTGGGGTCTGGCTCTTTATGCCCTGCTGTACCCATCCCTGAATTCTATTTTAGCACATCTCACGCTCTATTGCCACCATTTTTTAAGCCTCCGCTCTCACCAGACTGTGAATACCTTGAAGGCAAACATCCTTGAATTTTTAGTATGAATCCCTGGAACGTAATATATGCCCAGCAAATGTTTGCTGAATGAGGAAGTAGGTGAATAAATAGGTGAAAAAATGAATGAGAAAGTCAAGAATTCAAGTCTAGGTTGCCAGTCAGCTGTTTGTCAAAGTAAATCTTAGAGATTTACTTAATATATAATTTGTTTAAGCATTCTCAAAGAATGTTCCTATTCACTAATCTCAGGAAATTGTGAAAAATGTGGTCCATGGCTGAATAAACTTTGAAAACTCTGGCTACTCCCATTTTGGAGATTTATCATGTACATTAAGATATTAAAGGTTTGGATAAGTTCCGCAGTTAAATTTAAAAATACCATTTCATTCTGTGTTACCCAGGATTTCTCAAACTTTTAAACTAGTGAATACTTGTTCATAATACACATTAGTGTCCACTGGAATTTAGTGTACTTCAGAATATATTTCGGGAAATATTAGCTTATATTAATTCATTAGTTTGTAGGAATATATGCCAGTTGGAAAGAAAGAAGACTACAGGATGTTTAATATGGATGGTTCTTTAAAGGTTAATATGTCCCACTTCCCATTCAATACATAGATGGTCTCTACCTTTAACTTTCCCAAGTGGGAATTCACTCCCTTACAGGCCTACCTAATGTATTTGGAATAATTTTAATTGTTAGGATTCTTTCTATGATTTCCACCACCAGTGACCTAGTTTATCTTTTGGTGTGACAGAGTATAGATCTAATTTTTTCTGTATTACAGCCTTTTTCATATTCACATCAGTAAAACAGTAATCATATAATAACCCAATATGCCTCTTTCAAGCAAAGAATTTCCAAATTCCTTCTGCTAGTCAACATATGACAGACTGTGTTTAGTTCTTCACTTTCTAAACTGACTACTTTTGATATTCTTCAATTTGTCAATGATTTTTCAGTAGCATTGTTTAATAGAGATAATAATGCAAACCACAAGTGTAACTTAAAATTTTTAGTGGACAGGTTAAAAAAAAGTAAAAAGAAATAGATGGAATTAAATTTAATAATAAAAAATATTATTTTAATATGAATCAATAGAAGACTATTTTTATATTTTGCATCAATTTTTTCATATGTATTTGAAATTTTGTTTGCATTTTACAGTTACAGTCTATCTCAACTCAGAAACTACATTTTCTTTTTTTTTTTTAAATTTTTTTTTTTAATGTTTTATTTTTATTTCTAGGAGGGAGAGAGAGAGAGACAGACAGCGTGAGTAGGGGAGGGTCAGAGAGAGAGGGAGTCACAGACTGAAACAGGTTCCAGGCTCTGAGCTGGCAGTCAGCACAGAGCCCGACGCGGGCTCGAACCCACGAACCGCGAGATCATGACCTAAGCGAAAGTCGGACGCTTAACCGACTAAGCCACCCAGGCGCCCCAGAAACTACATTTTCATCAGAAATACTTTATGTTTATCTAGATTTCATAAACTTTACAATTGAAAAATTAGATTCACAAATACAAGTTGTCCCAAACATACCTAAATATTTTCAAATAACTAATCTCATATGCACTTTAAATTATAATTAACTAAAATCATATACAACTTAAAATTTAATTATCAGCTGTACAAGTCATATTTTGAGGGCTGAATGGTTACCATCTGGGTATATTTTGTCCCTAGTTCTGGAAGGTCAAATAAAGAGTACTGATTTTTCTTGAACCTGTGTAGTAAAATCTATTCATCTCTATTAAATTTCATTTTTATGAGTTGTTTTTGTAGGTCATTAGATGTCACTTGGATTTCCTGGGATTAGATACTAAGCTCAAAATTAGAAACCACCTACTTGGTCTTGGAACTATAACTCAGTCAGTAAAAGAAAGAAGCTTATCTCAATTATTTGCCCTTAGTGGGAGCTACCATTCAAATATCCAGTCCTCCAAGTAAGGCATCAAGGTTTTCTGAGACTAGGATTTTGCTACTCAAGTTAAGGAAGGACCCTTTACTGAGATGTCTCTCCATATTTCTAGGCTTTGTTGTACAGGAAGCAATAAATATCAGTATTCCACAAAGGTGACTATTTTTGAATATCTGTACATAATGAAATTACATGACTTTTTGCCATGATAATATACTGGCTCTCTCTTTTCTCTTCATTTTCTTTACTTCTCTCTCTTTCTTTGCCTCACCTCCCTTCACTCCCCCTTCCTAGATTATTTCTAGGACTTCATTGGATTGTCAACTGTGTTCCTAATCTTTAAATTTTAATAATGGTGGAAACCAACTTGACAGTAAACTATTTAAGGGGAAAAAAAAGAAGCAATGAGACACTGACAACAAGGAAAAAAATAAATTTTAATAATGGAAGAATCCTACATTGCTAAGTTCTATCTTTGGGTACAATAGTATTGAAAGATTTAGAAGGCAGAATCTCAAACTTGAGCTTATTTTATATCTAGGACAGGTAGATGTTGTTTGTTCCTTTTCTTTTCATTTTTTTTAAAGCTTTAAAAATATGGTGGTTTTTTTTGTTGGTTTTTTTTTTGAGAAAGAGAGAGAGAGAGAGAGAGAGAGAGTGTGTGTGTGTGTGTGTGTGTGTGTGTGTGGGGCGGGGGGAGGGGGTAGGGAGGCGGCAGAGAGAGAGGTAGACAGAGAATCCCAGAATCCCAAGCAGGCTCTGTGGTGTCAGTGCAGAGCCTAACATGGAACTTAGTCTCACCAACCATGAAATCATGACCTGAGCTGAAATCAGAAGTCAGATGCCTAATCGACTGGGCCACCCAGGAGCCCTTGGATGTTGTTTATTCTATTTGTTTGATTACTTTGTATATCCTTGTGTGTGTGTGTGTATGTGTGTGTGTGTGTGTGTGTGTGTGTGTGTGTGTGTATTAATGGAAGGAGATTCTTGCCCAGTCCCATCAGTAAATAAAATACGTGTGCCTTACCAGTAGGCACTAAACAAGGTCATGACTCAGATCTCATTTCAATAATATGGACCTGGAAAATTCTTTGATTTGGTTCTCAGTTTTTTCTCCATATATTTACACACTGATTAGATGTAAAAGCTAATGCTATTTTTTAACGGTTTGAATGTAATTATTAAAAATACCCTAAAAGTAGATGTGTCAAAAGAAAAAAAGAATTTAAAGGCCAGAAATAGATTCAAATGTATTTGAAAAATTACTTTTTAACAAAGATGACATTTTAAATCATGAGATACTAGAAATTATTCAATTAATGACATAGAGACATCTGAGTAGTCACTCAGGGAAAAAATTGAGAATTCATACTTTTTATAAAAATGAATTCCATATGGATTAAAGATGATAAAAATGAATATATAGAATTATTAGAAAATATTGGTAAGACTATACCTTCAGATTTATGGAGATCTTTCTTAGCATAAATCAAAATCCAGGAAACTTTTGATAAATATTTGATAAACTTGACTATATAAGAATTTAAAAGTTATGCAAAGAATATCAAAGTTAAACTAAAACAAGTAGAAAAAGTTTACAACTCATAAAGAGCGAATTATGTTATAATACCAAAAAATTCTTACTAATATTTAAGACCAAAAAGGAACAGACCAGTTTGAAAAATATTCAAAGGATTCCAAAAATCTGTTTCACAGAGAAATAAATACAAATGCCAATAAACATACAAAAAGCCCAGTTTCTGTCATAAGCAAAGCACAAGTTTTTATTTTTTTTCTTTTAAATGTTTATTTACTTGAAGAGAGAGAGAGAAATAGTGTATGGATGTGCACGTGAGTGGGAGAGAAGCAGAGAGAGAGAGGTAGATAGAGAATCCCAAGCAAGTTCCAAGCTATCAATGCAGAGCCCACTGAGGGACTCAGTCTCACCATGAGATCATGGCCTGTGTCAAAATCAAGAGTCAGATGCCCAACCAACTAAACCTCCCAGGAGCCCCACAGCACAAGTTAAGGGCTATTACACTGAGTCATGCTGTCTGGATTGTGTCTACTTATTTGATGTGCAACTCAGCAAGTTTCCTATTCTCTCTGAACCTCAGTTTCCCCACTTAGGAAGTAGAGACATTCATATTATATAGTCATGACTGTTGTAAGGATTAAAAGAGAGAAGCTCAACAAAAGTGTCCACCACTACTACTAAGACAGTGGTGACCACTGCTACCATAATTAGTATTAGTATTATTGTTTTAGCAATTGTATTGGCAGTGTTTAAAAAGCATGGTAATCTCTGTGTTGGGGAAAGTGTAGAGAAACAGTTCTCAGACTTTGTTCTCAAATATCATTTGATGTGGCCTCTTAGCATCTGGTAACCATCTAAAAGTTCTAACTCAGCAACTCCATTTTTAAGACATAATCCTAGAGATTTTCATTGAATGCATAAACAAAACAGTAAGACATGCAATGAGAAAGAAAATACTCCCTGCCTCTTCACCCTCTGCTCTCCTGATCTGTACTCTTGCTCCGAGGGAACAACTGGGAAGTTGCCATTTTTAAAATCATGTATATGTATTACTTACTATTTTAGTAAGAATAATGATAGTAAAACTCATTTATGTAACAAATGGAATCCTGAAAAATGAGTTGGTTATTATGTAAAGCATGTCAAGAAAAGGGACACAGAAGAAAAGAGATTTTCCTAGACCTAGAAGCCAATCTTTTTACTATGGATTCAGGGACTCCCTTTAGGACCCAATTCCAAATTGCTTAACTCCCTCACAGGAGAAATGTTAATAAAAATTGAATGTAAGTTCCTGAAAGTAATTGTCATGGAGAAAGGGAGTTGATGCTGATTTTTTTTTTTTTAAATGTGGTTGTGGATAATAATCTTTTCCCTTTTGGGTGATGTTGGTGGGATACAACTCTACTTGAGCATTGTCCATATGGAAAGCAGCCTATCCCTACATCTAGGCCATATTCTCCCTGTTTGCCTGCTTTAGAGGCAAAATAGCAGATCTAGATCTATAAAAGACACACTGTATATGAAGTACTTAGCCACAAAGCTTGGCTTGGGATAAGCCCCAAGTCAACATTAGTGACTACTATTCTTTTGCCACCATTTATCATGGCTCTGGCTGGGGTGATGACTTGAACATTTCATGCATCATATCTTAACGATTCTTTAGTGCTAGTTTTCTTTCTTTTTTAATTTTTTTAATGTCTTATATTTATTTTTGAGAGAGAGAGAGACAGCGTGAACGGGGGAGGGTCAGAGAGAGAGGGAGATACAGAATCTGAAGACAGGCTCCAGGCTTTGAGCTAGCTGTTAGCACAGAGCCCGAGTGGGGCTCGAACCCACAAATCGTGAGATCATGACCTGAGCCGAAGTCAGACGCTTAACCGACTGAGCCACCCAGGTGCCCCTAGTGCTAGTTTTCTATTGCTGCCATAACAAACTATTGCAAGTTTAGTGGCTCAAAACGACACCCATGCATTATCTCACAGTTCTGCAAGTGAGAAGTCTCAGAGCCTTGGTTGATTTCTCTGCTTTGAGTCTTTCAAAGACCAAGTTAAGGTATTGGCAGGACTGTATTCTTTTCTGGAGTATCTAGGGATGAGTGCTGTTCCAATGTCACTCAGGGTTCTTGGCCAAATTCGGTTCTATGGGATTGTAAGACTGAGGTCCCCATTTCCTTGCTTGTAGGCTTGGAGGTCATGGTTAGCTTCTAAGGCTGCTCACATTCCATGACTTGTGGCCTCCTTCGCCTTCAAAGCCAGTGGTGGTGAATTGTGTTCCTCTCATGCTTTGAATCTCTTCTGTCTTCTCTTCTGTTGCATTTCTCTGATTCTAGACAGAGAAATTTCTTTGCATTTAAATGGTTTATAGGACTAGATCGGGTCCACCCAGATAATTTCCCCGCTTTAAGATCCAAAACCTTAATCATTGCGGAAAAGTCCCTTTGCTATATTCACCTGTTCAGATTTAGGACATGAACATGTTTGGGAGGATATTATTCATCCTACCCTAGTTCTTTGTAAGGGCTTCGTTTTAGTTGTAAACAGTGAAAGAATAAGAAATATTAAGTTGGAATACTGTTGCTGTCTCTGATTTTGACTCTTTCAGGGAAGAAGTAAGACCTAGTTTATCTTGTTTCAGAGGAATTGTACAAGTATGGATGACTCCATATCTGTTCTGCAGGTTGAGCATAAAGTTTTGATGGAAAAATTATCACTATAACCTGATTTATTTGATATGATTACATAACATTATGATTCATAACCTGATTTTTGTCTCATTTTTTGTTATAAGTTGAAGCAAGAAAATATTATTTTGGAAAGCATTTAAATGTATCTTTTATTACATTTATTTTAACTATAACTGTTGGCTATACCCTACTTTTGATGTATTTATTTCCTGTGCTAGCATTTGCCTCCTCCACCAGTGGCCCCTGAGGTAAGGGAAACAGAATTAGGCATTAGAAAGTCCTGGATGTCCAGTGTCTGATGATGCTTGGTGACACCAATGTGAACTTCTATAATAAAGGAAAGCAGCTCATTTTCCCTGGCACTCTCAGACACATCTATGGCCCACCTAAATAGCTGAGTATGAGCTTGCAAAAGCTTAGATGAGGGAGCACTGCATTTTGCAGCAATTAATTTTGCAGAGAAAGCAGTCTGTTTAAAAAGATGCCTGAAGCACTCACTAAAATGGGGGTTGTTTTTCAAGGCCACCAGAGCTGCAGTGGGCATGGGGTGGCTCATCAACAAAACAACAATGCTAAAATATGGCCTCCTGGGTTTTACAAAAGAAAGGACTAGAGGGCCAATGAATTATGCTCACCTGCTAGAGCTGGGTGAAGACTGTAATTGTTTAGCCCCCTAGCACTACCCTGCAAGGGTTAAAATGACAGAGATATTAGTTGGCAATGGCTAAAATTGTTGGTTTGAAGCTCTCGGCAATACGCACACTGTTATTTACCGGACTTGGTCGATTTACTTCTTAATGCAATAATGACCTGTGAAATGAAACGTGAGCTAGACAATTGTTCCTCATTGTTTCCAGTAAAACATTCTTTCATACCCCATTAAACCACCATTAATTCCATATGAAAGAGAGTCACGCACAGGCACCCGATGGTCTCTATCTCTCTTTCCTGGACTTTGTTGCCCCCATGTTCCTGTTTTATTTTTCTTCTTTTTCTTTGTATTTCCCCTTTTCCTTCCATTTCTCCAAATGGAATAGGGACATAAGGGAGTACACGGTGGGAGATTACTTTGAAGTCCACGCTGAGTTACATTTCTGAAATGCACAAGGTTTTACTTGCCGAACTTCAACCTGGTTCTCCATGGACATGAAAATAGCTACAGAAACAGAAAAAGTTTTAAAACAAGGGGCGATGGTCTAGCCTTGCTTCGAAAAGATCCAAATGCCTATTTGAGATGGGCAGGCACTAACCCTCCCAGGCTGGTGGCTGAATAATTACTGTGGAGAACCCAACCACGTGACCCTGTGAGGCACCTTCACTGGCCTGGGGAGGGGCCCTTCCCTCAGCAGGAACACACACCAGTCACAGAAAGGCCCTCTTCCTTTCAGGATCCTAATTTTTGACCACTTACCCTGCCTCAGGGACCTATTTTAACTTCATAGCTAAGAGACCCAACCAAGAAGTGCTGAGCCACAGGGCATTCCATAGTATTTCTTCTCTCCAACCCTTCTCTTCCTACAGCTTCATAGTTGGATCTGGTCTTAATTTCCTCCACTGTGTGACTGGACTGTTCTGCTATCCATTTTGCCTCTTGCTGTTTGCATGGTTACTGCATGCATTGGTCTAATTTCTCCTCTATGGTCATGTTGCTTTCTCCTCTTCTGCAGTTAAATCTTCGTTGGCTTCCTCACAAGTATGAAGACATTTATGATTATATTTGGAGCTCACCTGGACAAGACAAGATACCCTTCCCACCTCAAGATCCTTAATCACATCTGCAGAGTCCCTTTTGCCATATAAGGCAACATTCACAGGGTCTGATGATTAAGTCATGGATGTCTTGGGGCCATTGTTCAGACTAACATGCTGAGTGATGCCAAGATTCCAAAATTAAATATACACATATTTCAATTTGTATTGAAATACACACAACAGATCCAAAATAACATCTCACCATCCATTTTTTAAGGATTCTTTTGATATATTTAATATTATTTAAAAATATTTTTTAATATTATTTTAACATTTTCCACCTCCAGTGATTTATCACTGCTATTGGAAATTCTCAACCACTGGTTTTCCCACCTCTCTCAAAATTGTTCCACCTGAATCTAAATTGTTCTTGAACAGCCTATCAATTAGTAGGCATAAACTCTGGTACTGGTCTACATGATAGTACTCAGCCATGAGAAAGGCTACCAAATTCCCCCTATTCCCTCTTTAAGGAGGGAAATGCTAACTGGGTTCATCCCCTCATTCTTTCTAGGTTCCTGTTGAAAGCATATCTGGCATTTTTCCTATCTGTAGCTGATATCACAGAGATCCCAGGAGTAAAACGACTCCTTTATAATCATATAGCTTATTAGACCAGTCTTATAGTCTCTTTTCAAGCCAGCATCCCCCCCCATATTAGAATGTCTTTTAATAAAAAGTTAATTAAAAAATAAATCAGTAAAGTAATTAGTAAAGTAAATAAATGATTAATGGCTCATTTAACACAAGCTTCTTTTTTTCCTTAAAAAAAAAGAATGAAAAACAATTGAGAGTAACCCTTTACTGTTCAGAATGTACCTGTTACTATGGATATTCCATCTTTCAGGAGTTTACAGAGAGCCTACCCGTCCTTCAAGGGGGGTGTCTTTTCCACTCCAGGAACAAATGAAGTCCTTCTCTTCAGAAAATCTTGGAACTTACTGGTCATGTTGTCATGATACCAAACTAGGGGAATTCTCAGGACCTGAGCCCTCAACCACCAGCACATTCCAGGTTCTTGACTTTGTTATGAGAAAGAATTCAAGCATGAGTCAGAGTAAAGTATAGCAGAAGAAACTTTATTGCAAAGTGAAAGTATACTCTCAAGAGATGAAAGGGTAAGCTCAAGGGAGAGCTTGCCCCCTGGGGTTTGGGTTTCTATCTTTTACTGAAAGTTGTTAACATTACTGAATGTTCATTACTTAAGGCGGGGATTTCTTAGAAGCAGGGTTGTGCGCATTTTCTTCTGTATTTGGTCAAGAGTTGCTATCATGGCACTATTAGGGAGGACATCTTAGTATGTTCATGTACTATAAGGAAGAAACAGTGTGAACTTTGGCCTATTTTGTCAACCATCTTGGGCATGTCTGGTTTGATCCAGTTTCTTGTGATCTTGTTTTGGAGTGCTACCAGGACAGACCTCTGACTTCCTCATAGTTGGTAGTAACTTCCCCTTTGCTGGCCTCCAGGCATCCTGTTAGAATCTAACCGTGTACTCTAATAATCATTCATTTGACATTTTGTTTAGAATGGTTAATTATGTTAGCATATGGTGGTGACTTCTTTCCCCAATTTGATTATAACTTTCTGGAGGACAGGATAGACATATTATGCTAATTTTAGTTGTTTAACCAATATGTGTTGACTTTCTATTACAAAGTAATAATAGGGATGCTTGGCTAGGTCAGTTGGTAGGGTATGGGACTCTTGATCTTAGGGTTGAAAATTCAAACCCCATGTTGAGTGTAGAGATTACTAAAAAATTAAAAATCTTAAAATATTAGATACTACTATCTATGGTAGCTTCCATTTACTGGGTGTCTCTCACATGCCAGCCATTGTGTTAGGTGTTTTATATATCATATCTTTATAATAACTTGCAAAGTAAGCCTCATTTTCTTATTCTAAATGAATTAAACTGAGGCTCTCAGAGTTAGGGACTTTGCTTAAGATGATATGTCCAGTGGAAAAGCCAAAATTTATATCCAAATCTGTCTGAATTCACTAAGTTTTTTCTAAATGCCTATGACCCTTCCTGTCCATAGGCTGTCTGGAGTATTATATATAAGTGAGATTCATCTTTGACTCTCAGGAAGATCATTTAGTACAGTAATCCAAGTATCTGACTGTAATATGAAGCAATATAAGATAAGCACTTGTAAATACAGGAGGAATACTTTGAGCAGACTGGCTGGGTGGGATTTTGACAGAGGAAGAAAGAACTTTCTACATTGGGACATGAATAAAGGACACAGATAACACAGGGTGAGGGTGTTTCCACAGACTGAAGTATGACAAACATTGAAAAGAAAAGGAGAGCAGAGCCATATTTTTGGAGAACCTTGAATGCTGGACTCAAGTGTTTGTATTTACTTGAATAGCTGTGTGGGGGTGGAGGTGACTTGGAAGATTGCTGAATAGAGGAGGAGCCTATAGGAAGCTGTAGTTTACAAAGATTGCTCAGCCTATAGGAAGCAGGATGAAGATTGAGTGGGAGCAGGGACCAAATGGGAAGACTTGTTAGGACACTGTTTCAGTTGTTTAGATTTAGAGGAAATGCATTGAGGATCTGAAGGAGATTGATGGCAATCAGAACAGAGAGGATGGTACAGATTAAAGAAATGCAAGAGAGGAAGTAGAAAGGGCTTCCCTATTCCTGACTGGAAGGAAGGAGGAAATTCCCTACTCCTGACTGGAGGAAATCAACATAGCATATTTTGGGGGAATGGAGGTTCCAATAGCAAATATGGGGAAGTAAGATAAAGAGTGAGTTTGGGGTGCCCACTATATGGCACAGGATTTATTCACATATGCATTTGGTGGCTGGAATCTCTGGGATTAGAGACTAGAAGGTAAATTGCTGCTAGAGATAAAATTGAAATTTATCTAGAATTAGGTGGTAGGTGAGACATTAGGGAAAAAAATGATACCAAGGAAGGAGAAAGCAAATAAACTGAAGCCAGAGTGTTGAAGCTGCATGGCATTGAGGAGAGCCTTTGTTTGAAAGTGTGTGAGCAGATGAGTGATGCGTGACATCGTATGGTTTGTTAAAGAGACAAGGAGGCACAAAAGTAGGACTACGCACCATGGAGCTAAAGCTTATACTCCATATGAGTATATGGTTACTTGCTGGGTCCCAGGGTACTCAAAGGAAAATAGTAACTATGACAAAGATGAGGTGGGGTGTCATTCAATAAGAGGAGAAGCTGGGCCGGTCTTGTGCACTGATGGTGGAAATAGGTGCACATAACAGTGTGAGGCAGGGGATTGGTTCACCCTGGGTCTTGCCAGCCCCTAAATCCTTCCCCCATCCATACTGCCTTCTCCTTTTTAGCCTAGAACTGCTATCTTTGCTGCCAGAGATGTTCCTTAGAAAGTCAGTGTTAAGATGTACACATTCATTCATTCATTTATTTTTTCAGCTATTGTATACCAGGTATTGTGATAGAGCTGGGTGTACAAATGCCATAATTCCCACCCTCATATCTTATTAGGGAAAGTAAACAATAAGCTACAAATGTATACATAAAAATAAATGAATATACGATTATATATATGATAAATGCTATAATAGGAAGGTCATAAGTGCACCATAATTTAGAATGGTAGAGATAGGTGCTGAGAAATCAATGAAATCTGCTCTTGGAAGTGATATTTAAATTAAAACCAAAATTAAATAAGCATTGACCAGGTTATGTGTGGAGGGGAAAGCCTTCTAGGCAGAGAGACACTGCAAGGTATGAAGAGTGGAACATTGGAGGAAGGAAGGCCAGAGGGACTGCATAATGGTGGGGATACAAATGAGAAGCCTGTGCTGAGATTGGACAAGTGAATGAAAGCCAGGTCCTGAGGAGCCTTGTGGGATATTTTGAGAACATGAGATTGTATTCTACCTGCGGTGGACTATGTTAAACTTGCTCAAAACTCATACATCAGCTTACAGTTGGGCAAAATCACCTAACAGCATCTATTTTATAATACAGTGTTGAATATCTCATGTAATTTATTGAATACTGTACGGAAAGTGAAAAGCAATATGGTGGTACAGGTACAGAGTGACCATACGTGTACTAGTAGTTGTTTATCACCGTGATCATGTGGCTAACTTGGGAGCTGAGCTCATGGCCGCTCTCCAGCATCACAAGAAAGGAGAGTTACTACATATCGCTAGCCCAGGAAAAGACCAAATTTCAACATTCCAAGTATGATTTCTACTGAATGCATTTTGCTTTCACACCATAGTAAAGTAAAAAAAATCTTTAAGTCACACCCTTGTAAGTCAGGAACCATCTGTATTTGAAGGCATTCCATTTGTTGTCATAACCAGAGGTGTACTACTGGCATCTAGCGAGTAGAGACCAGAGATGCTGCTATACATCCTAGAATGCACAGTATAGATCCCCCCTTGAGAAAGCATTATCCAGCCCAAAATGTCAGTTATGTTGAGGGGGGTGAGAAACTTCTCTAAGTTCTTTCCTTTCTTACCTGTAAGAAAAATAGTTGCCTAAAATGTAATCTGACTCCTAATTTGACATATTCTCTATTATGCTGCATAACCTGTCTCAGAAGTTTTAGTTTCTGACTGGCATTCAAGTTAAATATGTATTCATATACATAGTTAAAATTGGCCATTTCTTATGCATGTGTATAGAACAGCCGTGTCACTATATTAAGACTTGGTCATTCTAGCCAGGTAGGCTATAGACTGAATTAAACAATGATATACCTGAATAGCATAAACACAAAAATAGTATAACCCTTATGCTGTTATATTATATAAGTATTTAAATGATAATTTACCACAACATAAAGAAGAAATAAACTCCAAACACGTGAGCATTGCATTTGTATTTCCTTTTGTCTTGATGCATGCATCATCATATTGAACTGCATTATCAACTTTAAATGCTGTTTCCAGGCTTTTTTATTTGATTATGTCTCCATTTATTCTTGTTCCATTTTGTGTGAAAGAGCTGGAAATACCATAAATCACTTTCACTGATACTATCTCTATTTACCTATAGATCATGTGACAGATAATAAATGGGGGCATGCTCAACTTCAAATCCCTTATTGTTTAAACTTCAACTAAATCTGCAAAGAAGTTTTCAATATATTTATATATTCTTTAGAGATTTTACCTCCTAAGAAGCAGTGACTACACTAACATTTCCAGGCTGTGATCATTAATGACAGTATTTCGTGATTCAGTTCCATTAAGACAACTTTTCCCCCATTTTTTTTTTTGCCAGAGGAAGTAAGCATCAGAGACTAAGCATTACCAGTGGTTACCAGAATGCCGAAGAATGGCCCACATCATTGGGCAGATGCAGTGAGGTATAGACAGTGGAAGAGAACACTTATTGAGAGAGAATATGGTTTCTGCATAGGCCAAGCAGACAGTGGTCCACATGGCACAATTTGAAGACACTGCAAAGTGGTTCCTCTCCCTGCCACAACTTCAACTCAGGCCCTACATTCTAGTAGAAAACCTTGATTAATTAAGTATAATAAAGAATTTTTTGACTAACACAGGTCACTATTAAAATGTTAATGCTCTGAGATGCAGCAGAATTGTTTTTTGTTTTTTCAGCAGAAATTTTTAATCAGTATCAAAAAACAAAAAACAAAAACAAAAAAACCAACAACTACTTAGCAAGGTTTCATCCAACAAAGGTTTCTACACTGGAATACCTTGCTGATGTATTTTGACTTTTGGAAATGAGATACATGTGGTAGGTGCTCATACTGAGGGTCAAAGCAAATAACTGTCTTCCTGGCCTGAACTTTGCCTACAGCATTGGCTTTATTTCTTAACAGACCCAGTCCCCTTGAACCTAGGCTACCTTCTCTAATGCTCGTTCATGCATCCATGCCTGGGTCCTTTCCACTCTGTTCTCAAAATCCCCTCCCCCCACCCCCGTCAGCTGTTTGCTGACTCAAAACATCGGTCAGGGCAAGGCAGTAAGTCACTACTCTAAGAACTTTAAGCAATACATCATAGGCTTATGCCTCTGGGGAGGATATTCCAATTCCTGACAGAATAGAAGGGTTAGAAGGACCAACCCTTGAGGCCTACCAGGAATTTGAGCCAAGGATTCAGTGTTGTCAGCCCCTTTCTCTGTTCTTGCTGCTTGTCTCTGCTCCTCGTGACTCTTGGCCTCATTCCCTTCTCTGCCAAAGGACCCTTCCCATCTAGTTGAGCTTAGTAATCCCTGTTGAAAAGGAATTTTTTCTCCCAATATCTGCATTTCAAGCCTAGGGGAATACTGATAATTCCTATTTGGCTTTTATGCCTCTTTCAGGACCAATCACTGGGTCCAAAGGGATGGGGGAGTGCTTGGTTATGGATCCACTCCTATGGCCAGAGCTCAGGATCCATAACCTGGAGAATGGGGAAGGGCAAAGACAAACAGGCTCTACAGTATGCTGTATTCAACTCTCGAGATCCATCTGAAGAGAGATTTTGTGAAGCTTTTCCTGACCCTGCAATGTGAATGAGCACCCTTCCCTTGTGCTTCTGCCTCTCAATAAATCTGAACCATTCATTGCATTATATTTGTGTATTTACATATATTTATACTCCAAGCTTGCCAAAGTTGATAGTGCTTTTGAAATGTTTTCAGATAAAGGCTTCCTCTTCCCTTAGCTGCTTCTCCTAGATTCAGGAGTGTATTAGTAACTGGTATGAAGGATGTGGTCAAACTAAATGACCATGAATTTATTTCAATTCTTTGCCACACTTTATCATGCCACTTGGGCAAAACCAGCCCAATTCAAAGAACATTCTAGGTTTACACTTTCTGTTGACCTTATTATATAAAAACACTTCAAACAACGTGAGTAAACTTGTGTTTCAACAAACAATTTAAGACCAAAGGACCTATAAAAATAATCTGTGTTTTAGCAAATGGGCCTTTACTAACTTTCCTTTTTCATTACTAAAAGTTGCTTTTGAAGGATTTTATTGTTCAGTGATATTAAAAAAAAGAAACAATGAAGACCCATGTACCCATCATCCATCTTTAGAAGTAAAACATTACAAACTTACAAAGATAGTTGAAGCCCCTTTAGGATCCTCCCTGATTTTAATTGAATTCCCTCCTCTGCCTCTCCCAGAGATAACTATCTTGAGTTTGGTATTTCTTATTCATATGCATTTCTTCATACTTTTTTTTTCTTTATTAAGTCTGGTTAGAAAAGAATGGGTAAACAAGCTTCTACCCTACACAAGAATGTTCCAGTATCAGTGACATTTCTCAGTCTGTTCTCTTCTGTATTCCAATGTCTTTCCAGATTAGGGCATACATTTATCTGCGTGTGCTCCCAAGGTACTGGCATCAACTCTATTAGTGTTATTGTGTAAATAACAAGAAGCCGCAAAGAGGCAAAGTGGGAATGAGCTCAAGGACAAAACACAGCTCCCAAATTTGTTGATGGAAATGGAATACGTGTTCCTTATCGGACCAGTTGTTTCTTGATATCTTGCTAATAGAAGAGCATTTAATGTTAATTGTAAGCATACTCGGTATCTGGAAGAACATACATGATGGATAAATCAAAACTGTGGTGGTCTGTGAAAGTGATTCAACTCTGAATTCCTGCTTTCTCTATATGTTAATAACAATTGGTTTTTAGAATTTTCTGCCCTTCCAGGAAGGAGCATAATGAAATGGAAGAATCTTGGGTACAGTGGCTCTCCCAGTTACTGGCTCTGTAACCTTGGGAAGGTCACTTATGCTCCCTTAGTCTGTTAGAGTGATACCTGTTCTCCTTTTCAACTACTTTTCATAGTTGCCAGTTGAGAAAAGAATAAGATTAATTCATGTGGCTCATAAACTATAAAATACTATAAATATAAATGATAATAGCTTTAGTAGATGCTGTTCTGTGTCCCATCATAGCGACAGAAATGATGGACATGTTTATTCTGCCTGAGTAAATATTTTTTAGACTTGAGGCTTAATCATGAGAACTCTAATTATTTCCATTTTTTCTAAGATTTTAGCATTGTGAAAAATGGTCTCGTATTCATTTGATTTGACATAGCCCTTGTCCAGAATCCAGATGTCAAAATCCATCTACATACCGATTACATAAAAAAGTGATAAATGTGAATTTTCACTTGTTTTATAGCTTCAGGAAAGGCTCCAAGGCCTGAGAACCATAGCAAAAGCAACAAAAGTAATGACAAAAACTTCACCTTCTAAAGTGAGGTGCCAGAATTCCACCTCTGTCCATGGAACTTTCTGCAACAATGAAAATGTTCAATATCTGTATTGTCCAATATGGTAGCTAATTGCCACATGTGAGTATTGAGGACTTGAAATCAACTCATGAGACTGAAGGACTGAATTTTATTTCATTTTACTGTGATTACTTAAAATGTAAACTTACATAGGCACATATGGTGAGTAGCTACCGTGTTGGGCAGTGCACAGTAAGACAGTTGATGTTGATCTTACAAATGGAGTGGCTAAAACCTGATACAGCCAGTAACCACCCAGCCCTAATGTGCTTCCAGGGTATATAAGAGAAGATGGGCATTCATTGGAAGGAGGAAGAAGACTGTTCTGAGGCTCACATTGTAGATGATTCAATGTGCTATGAATTCTCCATCTCTTCTCACAGAGGGGCAGAGTGTAGTACTTGCCCTCAGGTGTCTATCCAAATGAGTTGGTGTTGAAAGCACTACCAGGCGAGGTTTACAGAGACTATTTGACATGCTGAAGAAGAGTATCCATGTGAGAGATGGGCTAAAGCGTGTGATGCTGAAGAGGGCCCCTCTTCTCAGCTTGCTGAACAAAGATGGCCAATAGTAGACCAGGTATGGGCCTGTTAAGGGAGAGGATTGTGCATCATTTAACAGAGACCCACTCAATAGGTGTGGGGTGACCTCAAGTGAGACGTAGGCACCAGACAGCAGGGCGTGCTATAAGTCTGAAATAGCTAGCAGGAATAGGCATCACCATGCCAGGCAGGCAACTGTAGATCCTTAGTATAAATCTCTGTGGAACCCACAGGAGGTCCTTACTCAAAAAAGACTGTTTTAGAAATCTGCAATAGTCAGATGACATCAAGACTAGATTGTATAAATGGTTCTGGTAAAGGAAGATCTCTTGTGTCCTATATTGCTCTTTCCTCTCTTAACCCCAGACCCCAGGCTCAACCCTGGAGAACCAGGGACTTCATAGTGAGTGGAGGAAGAAGAATCAAGGGAGGGAAATAGTGCAAAGCCAATGATACTTTTTTCCATTGCAAATTTCTCAGCCTGAGGCAGACCCAAACTGAGGGAAGGAAGATATTTTCAGAAGAATTTGAGAATATATTGGACTAGAATTTTTCATATGTGAAATTAATCAGGAAAGCTATGTCATCTACCTAGGGTTACATACCAGATCTGAGAAAAATCATTTGACAGCATGAGTTTAAGTGAAAATTAGTTAGAAAAACTAAATTTCCTCTCTTGCACCTGCTGGGTCCAGCTCATTCAATAAACTGATTACAATACTAAGGATAATTGTACATTATTAATGATAAATTACTAGTGATGGTGATGAATAGCTAACATTTATCAAGCATTTACAACCTGCTAGATATTCTTCAAAGCAATTTATTTGTTTTAACCTCTCAGCTGGAGATACATCTAGAACTGATTTTTCTCTATCTGAGGTAGTTCAGAAAGCTGAACTGTTAGTCTTTTGGAGTCTCACTGGAAGATAAAAAATCACACCTACTGGACAGTCATTATCATCTAATATTTATTAGGCACACTCATCAAGCATTTCACATGCATTATTTCATTTACTACTTTAACAGTGTTATGAAATAATTACTCATTTCATCCATTTTCTGGATAAGTAAATTGAGATTTAGAGGAGTGAAGTCAATTTACTTAATGGCAGGTCTAGGCTGAGAATCTAGGGCTGTTGGGCCTCAGTGTCTTGTTCTTTATCCATATTCTACAGAGGAAAGGATCAATGCTCATCTGTTTTCTCTTCTTGAAAACAAGTACTATATAGTAATTATAAGGAATAAGAAGTGCTTTGCTCAAGCAAAAATTTAAATTGGTAAATTTGAACATTGCAGAACACTTCGTGTACTAGGAACACCAAAAGTTTCTTCTTTTGCCCTAAAGTCTTAACTTTTGTGTGGAGAAAAGTGAACACAGAAAATGGCTCACATTGAAGGTCAATCTGTATTACTGCAAATATAGGAAAAACAAAAGCAAGCGGCAACTCTTCATTTCTGACTGCCTTGAGTACTCCTGATCTTTCCAAATCTTCTTCCTCTTCACTTTATTTCATTGTTGTTCTTAAAATGAATTCCAAAACCCAAGAGAGGGATAAGACTCTTACCAAGAAGAAAAGGAAGAAGCTATGCTGTTACGGTTCAGTGTATTCTGAACTCTTGAAATTTGGGGCCTATTTATACTTCAAGACAAACAGAGATCATGTTAACAATAGCAGATGTTGCAAGGGAAGGATAGAGTTTATTACAGGCAGATCTATGTGGGGTCAGAAGCAATAGGCTCTTCCTGTGGAGGAAGTCAGATGGGCAGCTGCAGCTTGGCCAGAAAAGACTGGTTATTATGTTACGTCCAGGCTGAGAGCACAGTGCAGTGCCCATCTCTGTTGGCTGGTTGCTCGTGCAAATTTGCGACTCCTCACACAATTTTCTGGTTGTCTCAGGCATTACTTCCAAAGCTAAGTAGGTGGCTCAAACGCAAGGAAAACATCCAACCATTTTGAAGGAACTAGAAGATACATCATATACGCAAATGTGATTGGAAGCATTTATCTCCCCCCCCATCTTCTAAATATTAGCATTTAATAAAATACACATTTCTTTCATTTATTTTGAACTCCCTCCAAAGCCAGCAAATACCAGAACCTCAAATGTTATGATAGGATAGGTTCTTTATTGGTTTGTTTTCTTTTCATTCTTTCTGTTTTTACTGTGTGATTCTTTTTCATTATAAATCCTTATGTTTCCAACTCAAGGAGCCTAACTAATCAGAACGGCTTCCAACAGAGGTAGACAAATATTCTGAATGCTGTCCTGAGACTCCACAGATGCAGATATCTCTGCTATTCACAGGAAATGAAGAAGTCAGGTCCGTCAGAGACGGGGGATTTCCTCTTCAGATTAAGTGTGTTAGCTGTTGCATATTAGTGGTAGAAAGCTCAGGAGCAGAGACAAGATGGTTTCATATGGTGGGAGAAATGGCCCCCTTTTATCCTGGGTGCCTCTGAAAGCAAAGCCTGAGACAAAGGCTTCTACATAGGTTATTTATTTGGGAGGTGATTCCAGGGAACTAGCATGGGGGACAGCAGTAGTGAAAGAAGGGAAGACAACTCAAGATGCCTGCAGGAGATACTTGATCTTGTGACACCTTCTGAAAACTCTTAAGAAATGTATTTCCATACTAACCATGCACAAACAGAGAAGACACAAGTTCATGTCTCTGATTGGTCAAAGGTAACCCCAACTCAAACATTTCCTGGTTGCACATGTATGAATGCAAGGTGGTTCATCATACAGTAGCATCAGAGAGATGTGCAGGCAGAAGGCAAAGAGATGTCCCTATAGATCTCTCCTGCATGGAACTGGGAACCACAGTGGTAACTGTAGAAAAAGTTCTCACCATGGGGATTTGAAGTGGCATACAGAGTTATCCAACCTAAGCCTCCTCAGTAAATGGTAATTGTAGGGTTGTGATTCAGAGTCAACTCAGATATGAGTTGAGGTCCCATCTGGATTACTTCCCAGCTCTGTATCTACGGCAAATCATTTACTCCTAGCTCCATTTTTCTCTTTTTTTTTTAATGTTTTTTTTTTTTTTTAATTTCTAGGAGAGAGAGAGAGAGAGAGAGACAGCATGAGCAGGGGAGGGTCAGAGAGAGAGGGAGTCACAGACTCTGAAAGAGGCTCCAGGCTCTGAGCTGGCAGTCAGCACAGAGCCCGACACGGAGCTCGAACCCACGAACCGCGAGATCATGACCTGAGTGAAAGCCAGACGCTTAACCAACTAAGCCACCCGGGCGCCCCCATTTTTCTCATTTTTTAATTAGTGGCATTTATCTCGTTGTTGTGATGAGTAAGCAAATCATTTAAGCTTAGTGCCTAGTACATTGTACATATTCATTACTGCTATCACTGATGTTTAATAGTATTAATATTAAATATATATTTGATGAGTTTGGTCTGCAGCTCTGATCAGTGGTGGCAAAAGACTATTCAGAGAAGTGAAAAGGAAATTTTGAAGAGATGTAGATTTCATACCCTTCATCGGATAGATGTTTCCTGTGCACATCAAGTGGAATATAGACTGCTGTTCTTTAAGATGAATCTCAGGCATGAAGATCCCAAAGTTATTAAAAAGCATTAAAAAAAGTACAGTATAAATATATTTTATTATTAGATATGTTTAATTTTATTTAAATTTATGGGAAAAAATTTAAATAGGCCTATCACTGATTCCAAAGGAGCCTTATATACTGAAGGAACATTTGCTTCCCTTGTCCTCAATATCCATACTCATCAGGGTGTTAAACTAGATGATTCTTGAAGTTTATTTAAATTCTTAATTTTTGTATTCCAAAACAACTTATTTTACCATCCTGAATATTGATTAGCTAGAATGTCTGATTTCCCATCCAGGCAACTCCACCCCCTCCAAAGAGTGATTCACCTGTACGTGACATGGAAAATAAAAGAGCTGGTTATAAATATATTTCCAAATGTAATTATACTGACTGTTCCAAATTCAAATTGAATTGATTTCCAAATGTTTGTTACTTACAATATGGGATGTGTTTTCACACAAGGATTATGTTGGAAAAAATAGGCAAATTTCCAGGTCAGTGAACAAAAACCTCTTTTTAAAAAAAGCATATTTATTTAGAGAAAGAGCACAGGGAAAGGGTAGAGAGAGGGAGAGAGAGAGAAAGAGAGAGAGAGAGAGACCTGATGCGGGGCTTGAACCCATGAACAATGGGACCATGAGATCATGACCTGAGCTGAGATCAGGAGTCGGATGCTTAACTAACTGAGCCACCCAGGTGCCCCACAAAAACCTCTTTTAACTATGATGTTCCACAAGCTCAGTATTTTATGAGTATTTTTTTACATTCTGAACACTGTGCGTTACAGTGATTCTTTTCCCCATAGGATGTGTTCTGCCTTTTGATACAAAGGTCACTGTGGTTTCTGCTCCAGTGATCTTAGGGAGCCTCTCTTTCCCAGGGAGTAGAACCTCTGACATTTTCCCAAGTATCCTAACTTCCTACAAAGTGGAACACTTTTAAGAGAGAAAGGGAGAGCTATTAATTATTTTTCTGGGATGACAAGCATAGATCATCATTGTCCTGTGAGCATAGGGATATACGATTGTCTTAGTCATATGCCCCTGAAAGTACTTCCATGACCTATTCATAGACACAGCAATATGGAAGCTGTCATTTATTTTAATTCTCATTGTGGTTATGCACAAATGTTTACTGGGGATAAAAAGTAAACATGTACAACATCTGGGGATATGGTCTGATAAAGAACATGGTACCTGACCACAAATCTTGGAGTCTAGTGTGAGATAGAGACATTATATAACTAGTTGTAGTTGTAGTAAAGCATGACTGTGATAACTGAGGAAGTCCAGATATTAAGGGATACACAGTAGGAAGCCCTCAGCTGGTGGTCTGAGGCAGAAGTTAGCAAACTTTTCCAGGTAGTAAATATGCAAGGTTTACATTATTTTAGGCTTTAAGGGCCATATATGGTCTTTCTCTTCCTCCTCCTTGTCTTCCTCTCCCTACTCTTTTTCTTCTTTTAAAATCCTTTAAAAGTTTTAAAACAACTCTTAGCATGAGGCCTGTAACCAAACAAACCAGGGACAAATTTGGCCCAGGGGCCATAGTTCATCAATCTTTTATCTAGGTGATCAGGAGAGCTTTATAGAGTAAGTTCCAGGCAAGCTGAGATTTGAAAGATGAATGAGTTAGCCAGGTAAAGCATTGTAGGAATAAAATATGAGATAGAAGGATAATATATACCAAAGCCCAGAGCCCAGAGATTGTATTGCAAAACTTTAAAGAATCCAGAGAAATCCAACATGGCTGAGAATGGCCCAAGATGAAACAAAGATGTGAGAGATCTGTTTCTGGAATATTTTATAATCCACATTAAGGCCTTTGGGCTAGATCCTGAGGGTTAAGACAGATTCACAAAGGATTTCAAGTGAAGGGTGTCATGATCAAATCTGCATGGGGGCAAGAGAGGTAGCAAGCAGTCCAGTATGGTGCTAGAAGACCAAAGGAGGGATAATGAGGCAGCATAGACTGGAATGATGATGTGACAAATAATATGGGTTCAGTGACATTTGTGAGGGCAAATTGGCTGGATTTGTTGATTGACTGAATGTAAGAGATAGGGAAGAGAAAGGAGGAAAGGATGACTTCCAGGTTCTTCCTAAAACAATGAGTTTTCCTCCTTAAACAACTAGGTGGCTGGTGGTGACACTGACTAAAAACAAATCCTGGAGGAGCAGGTTTGGAGAATAAGAATGCAGTTTTGGATGTGCTAAATATGAGGTATATGCTAGATATCTAAGTGGTGATATACAATAAGTAGTTAGATGTACAGCTTTGTAGTTCACATGGGAGATCAAAAGCATGAAGATCATAATATAGATGGGAACCAAGACCACGGACCTAAAGGACATTGTGTGTATAGAGTAAGAAAAGCCTTCCAGTGTTGAAGGAATGGTGAAGCAAGGAAGATCTCACAAAGCACCCGAGAAGGAATAGACAGACATGTAGGAGGAACATTGGGATATTGTAGAGGACTAAATTCAAGGAATAAAAGTATTTCAAGATGAGTCGGGTGGTGCTAGTATCAAATGCTGCAGCTAGGGAAAACAAAATAAGCTTTGAGAAGAAATTATTGGATCTGGTAACACAGACGTCACCAGTGATCTTGATATAAGCAATTTCAGAGAAATGATAGGGCTGGAAGTCAGACAACAGTGCACTGAGGAATGAGTGAGAGTACGTAGAGATGGTGAAAGTAAAACTTTATCAAGAAGCCTAGCACGTTGAAAGATTGGAGGAAAAAGAAGGAAACGGAGGTAGCTAAAATGGATGTGGGAATGGGGATGGAGTTTGCTAAAATAGGCGTGGTCTTGAACATGTTTTAATGTGCAGGAGAAAAAGTCAGTAGACATTAAGGAGCAAGGTTATTTGAGAAACCAGGAGGATGTAGGATTCAGAGCCCAGGTAGAAGAATGCAAGGTCACCTGTGGGGCCACAGGACAGCTGCCCAGCCCCTGCTCTGCTCACTAAGACATCCTCCCTGAGATGGAGCTGCATAATCCTGGGGTTCCTTGTTCTTATTTTTAGAAAAGGCACCCTTTGAGCTAGAGGTGGCCTTATATAAGAATAGGAACATCTCAAACAACGCAACAGAAGGTAGAAAGGATACGTGAAGATGCTGCTCAATTTTTTTTTTTTCAGACAGAATTTACAGTTCAGTGTTCTTCCTTAGGGTAACTCCCAATAACGTGACTGGCCCACGTTCAATGGCAAAAAAACTTATGAGACTTTCACAGTAGGAATAATTTCTTAGTTATCTATTAATATTGGAAAAATAGATGTTGACATAAAGCTCTATATTCAGCAAGTCTTTTAAATGAATGTGTTTTAGTAATCACCATGGAGCTATGTAAATCTGAAAAAAGGTAGGAGTCTGCACGCCAAGTACTACTTTTCCAGTCTACACAATGCTTGGTTAGCATATGAATCCTCAGCTCCTTTGTAATAATTTTGATAATAATAATTCAACTGACAGCAACTCAGCCACAGCTCAGAGCACAAGACAGTGTCGTGGGATCATTTTGGAAAAGGCAATGCCACATGTAGAAGGTAATAGTACTTCCTTGACTTTCAAAGAATTGAAGTCAAATTCATTTTTATTTTCAGAGGAGAATCAAATTCACATTTTCCTAGGCATTTCATGTAAGAGTTTGGCCGGGGTGGGACTAGAGAGAAAATGGGACAGAGGTTAGGGACTGAGGAAGAGTGTCATGATTGAAGAGCTAGAAAGTGGTTTCTGGTGTTCAATGAGTCTTCTCCCACCTATTCCAGTTTCTCCTCTTCTTTGACATGTTCTTTCACTTCTTCCTTCTCTCCCTCTTTTACCAGCCATACTACATATTTTCTACCAATGTAGACCAGTCCTGGAGTGAGATGGGAATTATAGATGGTGTATGAAGTTGTCCTTGATAGAAATGGGAAAAGGACACTCAATTGCAAGTAGAAAGGAAGGTTCTTATTGGGGCTGCAGTGCCTCTTATATAGGTTAAAAGTGGTTTCTTTTCCAGTTGCTCATGTGCACCTAGGGACATGTATAGTTTTGATGAGGAAGCATGGGGCAAGCTGAGGGCAAAGTACAGGCTAACAACATCCCTTCCACTGCCCTGTGGGATATCTGTGACATTCCTCAGGCACTCCTGGCTTCCAAGGGACAAAGGAGAGGAGAGGACAGAAATCAAATGGTTAAACGTATAGAATCTCTATCAGTTTACAAAAATCTCAGTAAATAACAAGAAAGAAGGCAATCCTATCAATAGCCTTATCTCCAGAAACCTATAGACTCAGTTTTCTGAAGCTCCAACATCACTCTGCCCTCCATAGTGACGTGGGGAACAAAGGCAAAAAGGAAATGGCAGATAAAATTGAATTTCTGTATAACCTGCAGCCCCCTGACAAATACTTGAGGCAGGCAGAGCAAAACATTTCTCTGAGCCTTTAGCATATGGAAAATCCCTTTATGAAACTTCCTCTTGACTCTACATTCCCCGCCCCATAGTATATAAGGAGCCACTCTTCACAACTCCAGTGCATCTCTTCCTGCCCATGGGTCCTGTCCCCATGCTTTAATAAAATCACTTTTTTGCACCAAAGACATCTTTAAGAATTCCTTCTCACCTGTTGGCTCTGAACCCCATGAACCCCACAATCACCCCACAGCCTCATTAGGTTGGGCATACATAAACTGTAAATGACTTCTCTTCAATATAGGAGTAAACCGTGTTTTCCCTAAGGATTGATGATCCAAAGGAGAACTCAGGATGGGGATAGCAGACACAACAGACACAAATGTAAGTGAGTTCTTTCAATTGTTGAAGAAATATCAAGAGAAGAATGTGCAGAGGAGGAAGAAATTCTACCCATCTTAAGTTCATTGACTGCAGTCCAGCAAATTAGACCAACATAAGACAGATAAACAAGAGAAAAAACAAACTCAAGTTCACTAACATGTATATCACACATATGCACGGAGGACTCCTTGATGAGTAACACAAAAGGGTGGTTAGAATTTGAGCTTCTATAGCATATCAGCAAAGAACACTAACTGTGTAGGAAAGTAGCAAGACAAGATAAAGGGACTTTACTTCTAGGGATGGCAAATTGCAGGGAGGTAAACGCGTAGAGAAATTAATGGTAGACAAGGGTGACTTTGTTAAGTTTGTTATGTAGATTCCTCTGATATCATGTCTGGGCTGATAGGGGTCTAGAGTCTCAGGTGATTAACTTCAGTCCCTCCTGGTAGAGAAGAGGGAAGAAACCTTTACAAATTTATCTCCTGCCTTTAGGCAAAGAGGGGAAATGCAGAGAGCTTTTCTTGTTTCTGCTACTTATCAATTTGTCTTCAGCTCAAAATAATCAATATGCCAAGGTGGCATATTTTGGGGAGGCATATTCTGCTACCTTTCAAAAGTCACCTAGGAACCACTGTCAGACTTCAATCTCCCCACATCCTTACTTCATTTCTGTGATTGTAATGAGGGAAAATTACAACTAATTCCTAGAAGTTTGACCCTGGGGCATTTAACATTTTTAAGTGCCATTTGTATCTCCTAAGAGATTTAATTGTGATCCAAATTTGTCTTACATTTATTAAGTTAAATTTTTATTCATAGAGAGTGATCATCTATGTATGTTGCCTCTCTGTATGTAGAACATGGAGGATAATTTCAGCTAAACAACATCTTTGATTAATCAGTGTACTCTGCTCATTACAGAACACATGTCGTTTTCTGTCATTACTAGTGACTGAATTCGGGGCCAA
Organism: Hyaena hyaena; assembly: GCF_003009895.1. Classification (NCBI taxonomy): domain Eukaryota; kingdom Metazoa; phylum Chordata; class Mammalia; order Carnivora; family Hyaenidae; genus Hyaena; species Hyaena hyaena. Next base: position 948,598 of record NW_024081327.1, read on the forward strand.
CTCAGGGAAAACTGTGAGGTAGGCAAAGCTTTTCTTTGGCATTTGCCTTCTCACGTCCTCTTTCTGCTTTAAGTATCTATCCTGGCGTCATTTCCAGTTGTTACTTAATAGAAAAGTTGTACTTTAATAGAAAATTGCTACCAGTAAAAAGCCTTCAAGGCCCAACCAGATGATTCTTTGCTAGTGGACTTTTAGGTGGAAATGGGCCCTACGAGAGAAATATTTTCTGGAGAGGGGCAGCCATCAGTTTGTACGTCAGACATTGCAGGTCTAACATTTAGGGTTCTGAGAAGTAGCTCTGAGACAGAGTCTCTACTTGTGTCTTCAAACTATTGAGGCCCTTTGACTGCATCTCCTTGTGACTACTGCCATATTTTTCTCCATCTCTTCGTAGTCAAATGTCTTTGAAGAGAAGTCTGCCCTCACTGACTCTTTCTTTTTATTCTATCTTTCTCCACTCATTTTTGCTTCTTCCTCCATCACTTGAATGAAATCTCCCTGGCAAATATCAGTGATTGTAAATTGAACAGATATTTTTCACTTACATATAGGATCCCTGCTGAATTTCACTCTGAGTCTGCTCTCTGATTCTTAAAATCCTATCCTTCTTTGGTTTCTTTCCAAGGGAATGTGCTCCCCTGGTTCTCCCGCCTCTCAGTTCTAGAGGAACCAGTGGGCCCAGGGTTGGGTGGGTATGTAATATCCAGCAGTGTTCCCATTTCTTGATATGGACAATCATGTTTTTTCAATTCTTATGTCAAATACAATGCAAATGAATGTTCAAGCTCCCTTCTGAGCTGGTTGCTGGTCTAGATCCTTTCAGAATGGAAATTTTGGAGCCACCGATGCCCTAGGCATTGCCTCCCCCTCAAATTCTCCATCTGAGTCTTCTCTACCCATACCTCCAAGGTTAATGATCACTAAAGTTGCATCATTAACCACCTTTTTCTCCTCTTTTCTCCCCTCCCGTCCTTGTCAGTGCCCTGGCTTTTGACTCCAAGGTCCCAAATTTGTACCTTTATTCCAGGCTCGCCTACCTTCCAGATCTGCACATCCAAACACCTATCAGATATCTCCATTCTACCTTATCTTCTGCCCTCCACCCCAGTGAAGTCTCCCAAATTAGTAGTCATACTTTGCCACCTTGCCCTCTCAGTGGCTTCCTTCATACAGTCCCAAAGTCTTGTCAAATCGCTCTCCTTAACAGCTGTTAAATTGACGTTTTCATTTTCTCACTACCGCCTTGGTGTGAGCCTTTACCTGAGCTAAAGCAGTAAGTACTGTTCTCTTGTTTGCTACTTTAAACCTCTATAATTCTAGAGTTTGCACAAAGAAGTGCTCTTTCTAAACTGCAAATCTGATCTGTAAACGTTGGCATAAAATTGTTAACCTGCTTCCCTTTATTTTATAGAGTAAACTCCTGGTTCATTAGCATAACATCTGAGGTGCTTTGTGATCAAACCACCTTCACAAGGCTCTGGCATCCTTTTCAGGCACCGCAACCCTTCACAATACAACCTTTGGAGAAATGTATGTTCTTGTGGGTCACTCTTTTAGTTTCATGACTGTCTATGTCTCTTCTGTCTATCTAGAAAAATAGGCTCCATGCTAGAAAGGATTGGGGAGCAAACTTCCTTTGTGAAGGTATGGATTGAGTGAAGCGGATGTCAGGGGAACGATAAGAAAAGGCAAAACATGTATCATTTCTCATCTGGTTACTACTGCCTCTCATCAGGATTTGCCTGACTAGCCTGACTCTGACGTAGGAATAACTTTGGAGATGTCCCAAGCATCCTCCAAAGTAGGAGGGGAATAGCCGCAGTCCTCAGGAATAGAAGCACATCTTAACTTCTAGACCCTTGTCTTTGCCAGATAAGCTTTCCAGCATTTAAAACCAAAGGTTGGACTTTTGGTGTCTTACAGGGTGCTGGCATCATCATCTGTTTGATATCTGAAGAGGAAAATGTTAGGAGATTCTTGACTACTTCATCTGTCTGGCATATTGCCACATGTTAGGTCATAATCCACCACAGGTCTCCCCAGGAGAGAGAAGACAGTAGACTTTGGTTTCCTTCTGAATTTATAAATGTGTGTGACTTTGGTGGTATATTGCCTGTTGCATGGTACATTAGTTTGAAAGATTTTTAAAAAATAATACTATTAAAGCTTTCTCCCTTGTTTCTTCTGATTTGGATTTATATTGAATAATCTGAATTTCTGTTTCTTTGTTCTTATAAATCCTCGTTTTTATTTTTGAGACTTTTAGGAGAAAATTGTCCATGAATTAGAGAACTCACATAATCAGAATCTTAATTGTCAGGAGAAAAGAAAACTTACTGTGATGGATATAGGATATAAATAAATACCTCTTGACTGTGTCCTCATTGTTTCTTCCAACTCAGGCAAATTACCTGGAGTGTCCACCTCTATAAAGCTATACAATGAAAATGGATCAGAATGATTATTCAGAAGCAACACAGTAATTCTTAATCAATTAAGTATTCTGGCGGTTCAGTGCCCTTATTACTAAGATTGCCAGGGACAAAATACACATTTTAAGGAAAACTTCAACAGTATTTTCATAAGCCCTCCATCTGTGTTTATATAGCACTTTATACAAATGTTTATGTAGCACTGTATACATACTTTTATTGTAGCACACATTATATGCCATTATTGTACTTTGTCTGTTTGTATCCCCTTGAATTTTAGTGCTTTGAAGTTAGGGGGCCACTGCTCTTCATGTCTTCATCAACTAGCACAAATTCCAAGAGAATTGTAGTAAATACTTAATTGAAACTTAATCAGAGGCAACTCTGGGGGCACCTGGCTGGCTCAGTTGGTAGAGTGTAAACTCTTGATCTTGGGGTTGTGAGTTCAAGTCCCACACTGGGTGTAGAAATTACTTAAAAAAGAGGTTGATTTTAAAAATGCCACAAAGAGGTTTTTTAAAAAGGCAACTTTAAGAGAAAAAAATAATTTTTGATAATTCTGAGTCCCAGAGAAAACTTGCTATATTTGAATTCTCTATTCTTTATTGAGGTTCTGGAAGAAAAATATATAGCCATTATTTTGCTAATTATATTATCTGAGACATGGTAAGTCTGAAAGTTTTGAATCTCATCAGTAAAAAATTGTGGAAATTTGTTTTCTTTCTTGTTATATAAGTATGCATCTAATATTCTCAATTTTGCCTCTATCTACAAAAATCTAAAGTACTTACAGGAAAAGGTTTTCTGATCTCTGTTCTGCAAAATACTTTATAAGGTTAGGAAACAATTGGTCTGTAAAAATTTCCCTAATGCAACATTATAACACTGGCCTAGACACTGGAATCATGAATATTGCTTCTCACCTACATCTCCTTCTGATGCTTCTTTTGTGCGCTGTTTGACTTAGCACAGGGCTGAATGCACAACAGGTACTGAGTAAACAGTGGTTATCTGATTCGTTTCTCTAGCTGCTCAGTTTTAGGAAAAGACTTGGACTTATCTTACTAGAATCTTCATTAGTGGAATCCTAAAAATGCAATGTAAAGACAAATATTTATAGTGATGATTATTTTAAATGACCAGGCTGTGCTATGAGGGATATGCTCAGAAATCAATGCAAGAATCATCAGACAGATTTAACTTTCTGTCAGACATTACAAATTGGTTAATCTGTGGAGGACTAGAGGTGATACCTCAGACAGCTAAGAGATTCCTCTGAATTAACACACATCAGGTCAAAGAGGTAGGGTTTTGCGTAATTCTAATTTGATAATTTCAAATGCATCATTACCAGTAACATCAGCCATACAAATATTTTTAAAGATCTCAAAATCAGGTAATTACACAACAAAGGAATGGCGTCAGGTAAAATAAACTCCAGAGTTAATGTCTTGGTCAATTAAGGTTAGCATTTTAGTGAAACTTTTCTTCTTCTCTTTTGGTTCTAGGGAAGTCCTTGCCAATTTCACTTGTTCAAAGAGTGCATTTTCCACTGCCTGGAAAAGACGGGTTGTATTGTATATCTTGCCTAAATTTAGTTTGAATAAACCAGTCAAGAATTTAACCTCTGTTTGACAAGCTAATTGGCTGGGGTTTTAAAACCAGCAGTTATGTAATAAACTGTATGCAATCAATTAGGGTGAACTGATTATGTTCAGGCCACTTCATTTCTGAAGAATCTTGTTAGCAGTAGAGCCCTCTGATTTACTTACCTAACCCTTAGGAAGCAACTCAGCCTTCTGTATAAGCATGAGGTTTTCAATTCCCCGCCAATTTCACAGGGCTTTCAGGTAATGGGCTGCATTTTACCGAAGGGAGCAATGTTAAGTGTGCGCAGAAGAATGGTTCTGGCATATTATCCCTTCCTTAGTGAATCACAAATGAGCTATTAATGTCTGGCTCTCTCTCTGGATGGCCCAGCAGAGGGCCCTGCTGCAGGGAATTCAGAGTCTGAGATGAGGGCAGGTGCAGTCCCTCATGGGCTATTGTCTAACAACAGAGAAGCTGCAGACCTGATCCAGGTGAAATTAGAGAATAAGAGCTGTGGTGTGGTCCTTAATAATGAGATGGAAACAGCGACTCTGGCTAAGATAGAGAACATTCACAGAAAGAAGTGTGGGGGAAGGGGGATGGGGTCTGGCTGCACTTTTCAGCAGAGATGAGAATTAAGTTTTAGCTCTTGATGACATTAAAATGACTCTCTCCATTTATCAAAGGAGGTTTGATATTTTAAACTGCCATTCATTGTTTTCTTTCTGTTTGCATTCTTGATCTGCTTTCTCCAGAAGCTTGGAATTGAAGGGCTTTGTTCAGTTATCACAATTTGTGTTATATTTTAGTTTCTAATAGGTAGCAGTTTTTCAGCAACACCGGGTCAGTTCATTATTTGTTATGAAATTAGAATTAAAGCACAGCTTGCTGTGATTGAGTACCCAACACTGATCGAACTAAGACCGAGTTCTCCTAAAACATCTTTAGCTAATATTTCCTATGTACATCTTTAGGTTGATAACTCATGCAGTTAATTATTATTATAACAGCTCTTACCAAATATATGTTGAACTAACAAATGTGTCTCTGTAGCAGCCCAAAAGGCATGGAGTCCACTTCATCATTACAATAGACACAAAAAAGATTTAAATAGTTCAGGGGCATTAGAGCTCCATGACAAATTAGATAATACAATTTTAGAAGATCTTATAGTTTGAATAAACATTTTATTATGGTTTCTTTGTTTTTTTAATGTTTGTTTATTTTTGAGAGAGAAACAGAGTGCAAGCAGAGGAGGGGCAGAGAGAGAGAGGAAGACACAAAATCTGAAGCAGGCTCCAGGCTCTGAGCTGTCAGCACAGAGCCCCATGCAGGGCCTGAACCCATGAACCATGAGATCATGACCTGAGTTGAAGTCGGATTCTTAACAGACTGAGTCACCAAGGTGCCTCTAATATGGTTTCAAATGTACTTTCTACAAAACACTTCATTAGAAAATAATGCCATTTCCTAATTGGAGAGCTATTTGCTTTATACTGAGCATGTACTATCTTATAACAGTTGATAAAGATATTTCTTAATAAAGGCATTCTAGCATTCTTAGATTGAAACTGCCAGCCTAGGGTACCAAGTGCTGGTGAAGATGTGGAGCAAATGGAATTTTCATACACTGTTGGCAGGAGTGCAAAGTAACAGAGCTACTCTGGAAAACAGTTTGGCAGGGTTTGGGGATTTTTTTTAATAGTTTATTTATTTTGAGAGAGAGAGGAGGAGAGACAGCGCACACATGCTAGAGGGGCAGAGAGTGAGGGAGAGAGACAGGATCCCAAGCAGGCTCCACACTGTTAGCACAGAGATTGATGCAGGGCTCGGACCCATGAACCGTGAGATGATGACCTGAGTTGAAATCAAGAGTTGGAGACTTAACCGACTAAGCCACACAGATGCCCCAATTTGGAAGTTTTTTTTACTTATGAAGTTATGCATCTACTTAACATATTCCCCAGCAATCCTACTTCTGGTTACTTACCCTAGAGAAATGAAAATTTATGTTCACACTAAATCGTATAGGCAAATGTTCAGAGCAGCTTTATTTGTGGCAGTCAAAAGCTGGAAACAACCCAGCGCCATTCTACAGTGGTATGGATAAACAAGCTATGGTAAGTCCATGCCTTGTGATACTACTCAGTGAAAAGGAACAAACTATTAATATATATTGATATTGATACATGTAGGATAGATAATTCTGAAAGACACCTGGGAGTGAGACACCAGTATGAAAAGGATACATATTGTATGATTTTAGCCATGTGATATTCTGGAAAAGAGAAAACTATACAACCATTGAAAAGGTTAGTAGTTGCCGAAGGTATGGGCATGGTGACAGTATTACTATAAAGGTGTAGCACAGGGAGTTTTGGGGCATGAAGTAATTGTTTCATATCTTCATTGTGAATACATTATTGAACTCCATGTAAATGAGAACCAAAAGAAAAAAAACCCCACCATACGATATTTTAAAAATGCAACAAAAAAAATCTCTCAACCTGTAAGATTTAGATAATTATTTAAGCAACTGAGACTTGCTTACAATCAGGTGGTGACTTCTCAGGCACATCACCACTGGAGACCATGAGCTTAAAAGCCATGGGATAGTTTTCTGAAAGGTGGAAAGCTATAAATTCAGTTATAGAATATTTTTTTATTTTATTATTTTAAAATTAAATTCTGTGTCCAGTGTGGGGCTTCAACTCACCACCCTGAGATCAGCAGTCATGTGTTCTATTGACTGAGCCATCCAGGAGCCTCAGTATAATTTTTTTTAAAAGACATAAAATACTATTGCTGAGGAGGAAACTCCTATAATAACTCAAAATTTGAAGCAAAGGGGCACATGGGTGGCTCAGTCAGTTAAGCGCATGTCTGACTTTTCATTTTGACTCAGGTCATGATCTCACAGGTTGTAGGTCCGATCTCCATGTCAGGCTCTGTGTTGACAGTGTGGAGACTGTTTGGGATTCTCTCTCTCTCCCTCACTCTCTGTCCCTCCCCGACTCGAGCACTCACGCTCTCAAAATAAATACATAAAATTAAAATTTTTTAAATAAAAAAAACCAAAATTTAAAGCAGAGACTTGGAATCTTTGAACCCATCATTGTGTTGCCCAGTTATGTAGATTTCCCCCTCTGGTGTTTATTCTGGCATTAATGAATATAATAGAATTTGAAAGAAAGATTAGAAATGTGTTCTGCTAGAAATAGCCTTGCTTTAAGGGACATGCATATTGATATGCCAGGAAAACTTGGGCACTTTTCTCACTGCTGAGATTTTATTTTTTATTTTTTTCCACCCAGTCTGGAGCCCAATGGAAACCATGTATTTATTAAATGATTGATGTTTGTGCTCCTTAAGAACCATGGGAATTACCATCCTAGATCACATCATTAGTCTGCCTAGTCTAACATCTTGCTTCTGGCTGAGGTAATTATCTGATGCTTTTGAGGGACATTTAAATCTTCCTTATAAAGCATTGACCATTGTTTCACATAGTGTTGATCCTCATTGCTGAGATTTAGGTGAGAAAAGTGGGCTAAAGAGAAAGTAACACAACTACGTTCTTTTATACTCTTAAAAGCTAAGTTTATTTTGACCTTTTGATGATACTGGTTAGATCACAAATGATAGGAATGTTGTGATACACTTGATCTAATTCTCAAGGATTTGATTTTTCTGTTCTATGAGGCTGTGAGCACTATTAGATAAAAATTCCATCTCACCTAATGGGTTTTATATATATTTCAAGTCCCATATTTTATAAGGGAAAAAGGAAATGAGTCTCTCAATATTTGTAAGATGACTGTTCAGTGCTTTTTGTGTTATGGTCTCAGAACAAATTATTCCCAAAATCTTCCCAAGAGTTATCAAACTGATTACTCTTCCAGTTACTTTTTGCTGTTTTCTTTCCAATATAATTCTTTGATTTCTTAAGAATGGAACAGTTTAATTGGCCCATAGAGTTTGATCCTTTTCTACCTGCCTATCTCCCAGATAGATATTAAATGTACAGGCATTGTTTTAGAGCTGGCAACTTTATTTAGCACGTACAGCTTCTTAACGAAGGTGTTTTGTTTGTTTGTTTGTTTGTTTGTTTTTTAAATGAATGCCAGGTGAGAGACAAACTCTTCCACAAAGATTCAGGGCTTGACATTTAGGCATTCTACTCGATGAGTATATTTGTTGTTGTTACTAATAAGCAGAGTTCTAGCTGAAGTTTTGTTTTTGTTTGTTTACAGTTTATTTACTTTGAGAGAGCACAAGAAGGGAAGGGACAGAGAGAGAGAGAGAGAAAATCCCACCCAAAAAGGCTCTGCGATGTCAGTGGGGAGCCTGATGTAGGGCTCAAACCCACAAAACTTGAGATCATGACCTGACCCAAATTCAAGAATAGAAAGCTTAACCAAAAGAGCCGCCCAGGTACTTCTGAGCTGAGGGTTTTAATTGGCAAGAAGACAGCTATGTTACATGAGCAGTAAGTAACCTAAGGACCAGGTATGTAGAGAATCCTTGTACAGTAGTGTGTTCTCAACTGACATAACTTTGCCCCCCAGGGGACATCTGGCAAATCTGGAGACATCTTTGTATGACACCTAGAGGCTGGGGGAGTGTACTTAGTGGCATTTAGTGGGTAGAGACCAGGGATGCTGCTAAGTGTACAAGACAGACTCTACAACAAAGAATTTATCCAGTCCAATATTAGTGCCGAGGGTGAGAAGCCCCACTCAATAAAGTGAAGAAAATGTGTGTTTTTAGCATGGAGCACAGTGCCTGGGACATGGTAGTTACAGAATATGGATGGAGGAGATTTTCACTAGGGACTTCTCAGATCAGACTCAGAGCATAGAGGGAGAGTATTTATTATTGCAACCAAGCAAATTGCAAAGCAGTGTTAATCTAACACAAATTTCATGATACGCATTACAGTTATTTTGCAGCAGGTTTGATTAGCCACCTAGGGAGCAAAGCTCATTAAGAGGACCATTATCAGTATCATATTTTAACCTGGGCGAGTAGGCACTGTTTTCCTCTCCTCTCCATTAGAGTCAGTTTTCAAGGATCAGTCATCGGCTTTTCCCCATCTCTTACTATTGGTGACACACGGTTTCTGGGGCTCATGTCCTACCAGCTGGGGTTCTCTTGCTCCCACAACAGTTCTCCAGAGCTGCGAGCTGCAGTTCTTGACTTCACTTCTAATCACCTAGTTTGCTAATCCTCTCTTTGTTGTTTGATCTTTAAACTTGGATTTTGGAGCAGAAAATCCTGTTGATTTCTCTCTCCCTCCCTCCCTCTCTCTCTCTCCCTCCCTATCTCTCTCTCTCTCTCTCTCTCTCTCCCCCCCCCCTCCCTATCTCTCTCTCTTCCCTTTCTCTCTGAATTCTGGATCTGGAAAATAAACTCTTTATAATAAGAAAGTAAATAGTGGGTCTCTGGACCAGAACATGATTTTACATAAATAATCAGCTGTGGGGGAGAGTGCATAGAGGGCAGGATTCAGTAAATCATTTCCTTAGTTTGGGACTGAAACCACTTTCCTGACATTTGGGCAGATTTTTGCTTAGTGAAGGGGGGTGCCAATGATGACTTTCCTGACTCTTGCTGTGCTGCTCCTGGGAGCAAGCCTTCTAAAAGTCTAGGTCTCATTTCCCCCTTTCCTGGGGATCAGTAATGCATATGTGGGTCACAGACCAGAAACGATTCTTGGCTAACTTGGTCTGTCCATCACTGTCAAATTCTTACAGCAGAACTGGCTTCAGATTGGCCTTCGGAATGCTAAGGGTCTTCAGACTAGGGAAGAACCTCTTCCTAAAAGTCACAGCCCTGCTTGAAACTTGGCGCTTATAATTCCTTTGCTCGAAGATAAACTTTTAAATCTGCTGGAGAGTTTGAAAGTTCAAACTTGTAAATTGAAACTGGGAATGCTAGCTTATTTTATGAAACAACTTTTCATCAATATTCAAATAAGGATAACAGATTCTTTCTTCTTTTGTAGGAATAGAAGATATTTGGGGTAACCCAAAAGTGGGAGAGGCTGTTTTTCCAAGAACCAAAAGCCATCAAAGGCAAACTTTTCCAATTTCATAATTTCACTTTGGGCTTGTGCCATTTTCCTTCTACTCCTCACATCCAGATGCACAGCAGATACAAGATAGTAAGGCAGGAAAGAGAAGGAATTAAGATTTCATTCTAGAGTTCACAGTTATATAATAGAATCTTGTACACATTACAGTGTCTACAAAACCTAGGAATTGATAATTAATGTATTTCTGAGAGATCTCCACAAATACCCATAGTGTTATTATTTTAAACCAGTAATATTAAATAGCGACTAGTTACCAACATCATAGCCTAGGGGAAGATATATTCTTGAGTATTGATTTCTGAGACTCAGGCAAATGCAGCATTGGCTCAAGCTGAAGATCTGTAGAAATGAACGCTAAAACTGGCTGGAATAGGTAAAAGTTATTTCTTGATCACCACCAATCTAAATAGATTATAAACTTCAAGATTTCATTTTATATCTTTTTTTTTGGCAAGTTGGCCTTTATGTTTCAGAAATAACAGTATTAAATGCTGTAGAGAGAGGTTAGAGGGTTGAGTTTGAGGTTGCATTAAAAAGACGAGTTAAAAGCTTTAATTTATACTTGAGAATAACAAGATATGAAAGGATTTTGCGAAAATCCTTTGTTCATTAGATAATGTTTATTTAACAAGAAATGAGTGTTTTCACTGAGATTAAACTGAGGATTTTATTGGAAAGACTTTAAGAAGTAAGGTCTCTGTTCTTTAAACCCTGCTGATTTAAAGAAATATTACTAAATACTTTTAAGTCCATTTTTATTCAGTTTTGTCTACTTGCCATTGGTTATTCAGACTTAGAGCCTTAAATCCTATTCTTTTATTCTTCATTTTCTGTTTTAAAATTTTGGCAAGGTTGTTTTCTTTGTGCTTGTTGTTATTTGAAGGCCCCAGCAGAATTTTCTTGTGTAGTCAGTGCTGTTGGAAGAAGCCATGATGTCATTGCCAGTGGGGAAGCTGTTAGCTAGGAAGTCTCTTGAGGCAACAATGTGGTTGTACAGGCGTATCGCGTCTTCTGTGGGTCTAAAGTGATGTGACCATATCGCCTGTTTGTCCAGGACAACCCAAGATCAGGCTTGCTCCCCAGCAAAATTGTAAATACAGCCTCTCTCAAGAGTGTCTTGGTTTAGGGGCACCTGGGTGGCTCAGTCAGTTGAGTGTCCGACTTCGGCTCAGGTCGTGATCTCACGGTGCATGGACTCAAGCCTCGTGTGGGGCTCTATGCTAACAGCTAGCTCAGAGCCTGGAGTCTGCTTCAGATTCTGTGTCTCCCTCTCTCTCTGATCCTCCCCTCTCATGCTGTCTCTCCCTCTCTCTCTCTCTCTTTCTCTCTTGGAAGTAAATAAAACATTAAAAAAATTTTTTTAAAAAGTGTGTCTTGGTTTAAACAATAGTATACATGGCCATTCCAAACTTAGAAAGCTGTATGGAGAGAGTGGTAATGGTTCAAGGCGTTCTTATTTTCAATGGTAGAGATAGTGTGTAGCTTATAACAAGATCATCAAAGTTAGATGATCCAGGATGAACCAGAATGTGGTAGGATTCTGGGGTGGGGGATACTGAGAAGGAATACATTTGCAGACATAGTTATGAACTAACAAGCCAGAATAGGGAGAAGGAGAAAGAGAAAAGTAAGCATCATAGCAGCAGGGCTATTAATTAATTATTGGGGCAAAGCCAGGTGGTGTGGTGGTGCTAGTGAGGGAGGAGATGGCTGGCAACTGGCACTCCATGCAATGTGAAGAAACACAACAAAGTGCTTACATAGCAAGAGAGTGTAGCATAGAGGTCAAGGACATGGGCTTTGGAACAGACTGCCTAGTGTTCGCTTTCCTCGAGCTACTTAAACATGGAAAAGATGCTTAAACCAGATATGCCTCATTTTCCTCATCTGTAAAATGGGAGTAAGAATATTACTTATGCCACAGTTACCATGAAGATTAAATGAGCTAGTGCTTATAAAGCACTTAAAGCAGTGTTGATCACATTGTAAGCACTTCATCCACACAGTCTGCTATTATTGTTGTTGTTACCGCTTTCAGTGAGCCAAGGAGGTAATGGCTATGCCACTGTTGTCTAATACCTTAAATGAAACTGCCAATATGCGTCACACACTGAACAGCTCTGCAAATACATGGGCTAAGTGGCATTCCTCTCTCTATCGTTTATTTGTTAGCAAAATTTTGAACTTCTCATTAGTTTGTCTCTGCATCTTTAGATGGAGAGAAAAAATAGCGCAGACTTTAATAAGGCTAGACTTGTTTCAGTCCTTATAAAACCACTCTACAGAGTCTTAGGCACATGCTCAATGCTTAAATGTTAGAAGCTACCCCATTGGAACCTCTCCCAATAACTTTCTATATATGATAAGGGATAAGTAAGCAAGTGACTTTCTGGGTCCCCTAAATCTAATCATTTCTTAAGTAGGTATGAGCACATAGTTCCTATTGAAGCATGGAGGGGCTGCAGGAAAGTGGGTATGTTTCAGTTGTGTGTGAAATTCCTTGAAAGAGAGGGTAGTTGACACTATAGTTTTATCATTTGTGAGAGATAATGAGCTTAGGGTCCATTTACACAATAATTGATCTGTATCTTTCTCTCTCATACTCTCCATCTCCCTCTCTCTCTGTCTCTCTCTGTCTCTCTCTATCTCTCTCTGTTACCTGTATTTCTCTGTATTTATTGTCTGTCTGTCTCTCCCTCTTTCTTTTATTAAATTTTTTTTAGGTTTTTAAAAAATTTATTTCTGAGAAAGAGAGAGAGCATGAGCAGGGAGGGTCAGAGGGAGAGGGAGATACAGAATCTGAAACACGCTCCAGGCTCTGAGCTGTCAGCACAGAGCCCGATGCAGGGCTTGAACCCACAAACTGTGAGATCATGACCTGAGCCGAAGTTGGATGCTTAACCAACTGAGCCACCCAGGTGCCCCATCTCTCCCTCTTTCTTGTGTGTGTAAGCTTGTCCAGGGGGAATATGTGTTAGGAGAAGAAGGCAAAGAAATGAATCCTAAAGAATACTTTTCTTTAAAGGGTTGGATGAAAGAACCCCCCCCATCCAGGAAAAAAAAAACAACAACAATAACAGTTAAGGAGGAACCAGGGTAAGAAAGAAGCAGGAGATAATGATGTCCTAGAAATTAAATCAAGAGAGCATCTTAAGAATAGCAATAAGAAATGCTATAATTATGGAAAATTAAATCAGAAAAAAAGTAATGGACATTAGAACTAGATCTGAAGCTTAGGGTACTAATACCATCACTGGGAATAGTATTGGTAGAGTGATTGGGGCAACTTGTAGACTTTAGTAATTGAGACCTGTCTAAAAGATGAGAAAAACTAAATGATAAGTAGTGTAAACAAAAATAAAAAAGAAAACCTATCTTTTTAAAGAATTTGAGAGTTTACTCAAGAAAAAGAGGAAAAAGAGGAAAGGCAGTGTTTATCATATGGGAAACTTACACATGCTTCTAGTTTAAGGGAAGAAGTTTGAAGATCCAAGAAACAGAGAATGATTGATGAGGCTAATTTGTGGTGTTTGAGGAGGTAACAGGGATGAGGTCATCTGTGTAGAGGTTAGCTTGGGAAATAGGAAAGATATCCATTTCTGTGAGTCAGATGAGGAGAAGATAAAAAAAAAAGTAAATATTTGAAAAATTTAGGAGTAAAAGTGGGATCATGAATTCTGTGTCCCCAAATCTATTTGTGAAGTCAATGACTTGGTCATACAGGTAGAAAGATGAGGAACACCAAAGACTTTAACAGAAGAAAACTTCCACTAGAGGTGAATGGAAGAGGGGTTCATTAACATCCAAGGCCTGATTGAGGTTGGAGATCAAGTATTCGAGATAGCACCAAATGACACAGTTCTCGGGTAGAGGTGGTTTTATTCTTTTTAGCTCTGTGATTTTCTATAGAGTTCTTGAACTTCCCAGGAGCAAAAGGAGGGAAGTGGATGCATACCTTTGACAAAGTCAGGGATTTTATATGTGGATGTGGGTGAAGAGTGAGAGATGAGAGATGGGGAGGTCAGAGAATTCTAATGAGAGAGAGGGTCAAGGTAGTGATGGAAGGAAGTAGCCATTAGGTGAGTAATGGAAGGAAGTCAGGAGAGGACTGATGGATCAAGACCGAAGTTTCAGTGGGGTAAGGGAATAGATGCAGCAAGAGCCTAAATACAAGGAGCGTTTTATAAATTAAAAATCAGGAGGTTTGACTGGAGGTTGAGTTTTCTTGTTTCAGATGTCAGAGATGGAGGGGTCCTTAGAAATCAAAAGGCAGGGATCCAGCCGTTAGAGTGGAGACTAGCGGTAAAATCCTTTTTGTGCTCAACATTTAAAGGGATCTCAATGATGACTTATTTAGTCTAATATCATCTTTAGGATTGTAATTTAAACTCCAAGTAAGTTTGGAGTTCTGAGAGCCAAGGAACTAGTTTAAGAACAGTGGATTTTGGCAAAAGTGCTAGTAGAATCCAAGTCCCCTTGTTTCCATATGGGGCTATTTTAATAAACTACATGATCATAAACTGGACACACTGTAAAGGAGGACACATAATTTAAAAGTGACCCCACATAACATAGAAATTAACAAATAAATAGGCACGCCTTCTGCACACTTCATCAAATAAATCCATGGTGTCAAATCCTGGCAGCCTATTGTGACTGATGACTTGTATATCAGAGGGCAAATGTAATCCTGGTGACATGTGACATAAAAAGGTCACATTGCCTAGCACCAGCCCTTGCTTAAGTCTCACTAATTAGTGGTGCTTTTTGGTTAATTCAAGTGGATGGACCTCAAGGCAATACTATTTGTAGAATTCAGTCTGATACTTTAATTACCCTCTACGTTATAACTAAAAATGTTTTGAGTATTAATCCACATAGTTTGAAAATATAAAATAATTTCAGGGTCACAGAGGTTACAGAATCAAGCCATCACTGAATTTTTCACTCATAAGTCCATCCACTACTTAGGTGACTAGTGGGTAAAACATTAATTTTATAGCTGAGATAAAGACCATCATGTTGTGGCAAGAATATTGGACTAAGATGTCAGGAGAAATAGTATTTTTGATCAATTCACTCTATCTGTAGGCAAGTACTAAACTCTCTAAAACACAGTTTTCTCATCAAGCAAATGAAAATATCATCTCCCACACCTGCCTTGTTGCTGTGAGGGGCAAATGGTGGCAGGTACATTGGATGCAAAATAATGGATTGATGACTAGAATATGGCTTCAGATGTTGACTCTGCTACTGAAGAGATAGGTGTCTATGGTTATTTAATGTCTCTGAGCATCAGTTTCTTCATCTGTAAAACCTGGGTAAAGATACTATCCTTCATGTTGTCATTAATATGTAATGCATACAGTATATCTGTTACATAAAAGGATCTGTATTCAGATGTAATAGCAAGAGTTATAATTACCTGTATATTAAACGGTACCATAAAAATGTAAAGTTTTCTTCTGGTGCCTGGGTGGCTTAGTTCGTTAAGCGTCTGACTTCAGCTCGGGTCATGATCTCACGGTTGGTGGGTTTGAGCCCCACATCAGGGTCTGTGCTGACAGTTCAGAGCCTGGAGCCTGCTCTCTCTCCCTCAAAAATGAATACACATAAAAAAAAATTGGATTTAAGTTTTTTCTTCTCCTTTTACCCTCTAATTCTTGTTGAAACTTTGTTGCAATTCAGGCAATCTGATGAAATCATACACCTAATTTAGTAACATTCTAGCCTCATGTAAAATTTATTCCTCTCTGCGGAGGAAGCACTGGAAATACTATCATCTGTTTCTTGCTTGCTTCTGTTTGTCCCTCTCCTTCTCATTCACCTTTTGCCATGAGATATTTTATGTCTTCATTTGTGGTATTAGGATTTCAGGAAGCTAAGAACAACAGCTATTCTGAAACCCCAGGGAAAACAGTATTTGAGGAAATATAAGTTCATATCTGACACCTGAAAGACACATGGTCACCTTGATAACCAGTCCTTCTTGGAAAGCATTTTTAGGGAGGTTTACATATAGAGTTTAAATATATACCTTCTATGTGAAAAGGAAAGTTAGCTACAAATGAACAGCTCATGAATTTTCAGTATTTACTCCATGTGGACTGTGTTTCTGGCACTCTTCTAGCTAGTTGAATTATATGAGTGTAAAACTAGACAAAGATCCCTACCCTCATGGAGCTTACCTTTAAGAGGACAGAGACACTAAACAACATCTAAAAAAAATAATAATAAGTAGGTTATCCACCTAGATAAGTGCTTTCTAAGTGGATAAGTTATCCACTTATTGTAAGAGGCAATGAGTAGATGTGTGTGGATAGGCTGATCAAGGTGGACTTCACTGAGGAGGAAACATGAGCTAAGTGGAAAGAAGTGTGGAGATGAGCCACATGATTATCTGGGAAAAGAGCAGAGACATCTGCCCAGGTAGTGGCCCCAGATGGGGTGAGTGGTCTGAGCAGAGTGACCAAGAGGAGAAATAGCAGAAAATGAGGTTAGAGGTAAGGCACTCTGATTCTTTGCAAAGCAGTCCAGGTTTTATGTTTTTAAGGATTACCAAGTCTACTTCCCTTAACATCCAAAATAAAAGGACAGTTATCCTTCCTTACAAGGGAAGCATAAATCAGTGGTTCAAAAGACATTTTACCTTGAATCTCTAGTGCCGTTCTAAATTCAGACAAGGTAAGATTTAGGTGTTGTCAGCCAATGCTGCCATCTATCTGGAACAACACTTTGAATTTTAGAGTAAATTGTATAATGGTTCTTATCAGCCAGTGATTATGCTTTGCAACTTTACAGAAAATTATGGAATTTGTAGGGAGCCTATGATCAGCACAGAAAGAATGTTAGAAAAATCTTTTAATTTTTTTATTTTAATTTTTAATTTATTTATTTATTTTTAATTTCTGAGAGATACAGCATGAGCAGGGGAGGGTCAGAGAGAAAGGGAGACACAGAATCCGAAGCAGGCTTCAGGCTCTGAGCTGGCAGTCAGCACAGAGCCCGATGCGGGGCTCGAACCCACAAACCACGAGATCATGACCTGACCTGCGTTGAAGTTGGATGCTCAACCGCCCCCAGTTGAGCCAGGCACCCCTAGTAAAATCTTTTTAGAAGCCTAGAAAGTATCAGATGTAGATTGGTGGATGGCATTTGGATAGAATTCTGGATAATGGACCATGGCTAGAATTTGGATATGTGAACAAGGAGAGCTCACATAACACATAAGAGGTGTTTGCATAGAAGGGATAGTGACATCTGTCCTGACAGCATGTTTGTTGAGATTCCACTATATATATCACCACTCACCCCAGTAGACTACTAATTTATCATTGCACGTTTCTTCAGAGTCCTTACATGACTTCATAATCCTTTCTAAGACAGTACTTTGGCAGTCACAGCCACCAGCCCTTGAAGTAAAACCCTTCTGCCATTGATGCTAGCTAGAACAAAGAAGTTACTTTGGAGAATAGTTAGGTGAAGTTCGCAAAGTATAGGGGAGCAGTTGGCAAAGGATCTCGGGTTATAAGGTGAACCATGTACCACAGGTTGATGTAAATGCAGAACAGGGTCTCTGGATGGAGAGGTAAATAAAAGTGAAGAATCTTAGAAGCAGTGAGGTACAGGAGAAAAAATTTTTACAATTCATGGGAGTAGTAAACATTCTTTTAGTTTTTCTTTACCTCGTTTCATAATATGAGAGCAAGTATGCCCTCAATGAAATTAACAGTGGGAAAATTTTAAACAAATAAAAGGAAATACTTCTACACTTACCATATAATCAGTCCATAGACTTTTCTGTGGAGGGAGGTCATGGAGTCAAATGCTGAAGAGGAAAAGAAAAGAGAGGGAAATCTGGTTAATTTTATGACCAATAATAACATTGTAATTATGCTCTACGATGAGAATAATGAGGTTGAAGCTTTGGGGCATAAAATGATCGTCTCAGAGGACAGGGAAGGAATTCTCCCACTCTTACCCTGAACAAGTTGAATGGCACCAAAGAATTGGCCAGATGCATTATGGGGTATAGTTTTTCTCAGGAGGGAGCTCCTATTAACCTGTAAAACCATTCTTGAAAGACTGGTGGGTAGCTTTATCTGGAAAATCCTGTATTTCAGGAGACATCAACCTTGATTCCAAGCAAAAAGAATTTTGTAGTTGCTGGAATGATAAACTCCCCAATGATGGATGTGGTTTAATTTTGCTTTTGACCCAGTGTGTGAATTTCTCTTAACATAATATTCATATAACTAACTTGGTGTATTGTACTGGATGGAAATTGGCCTTTGACAGTGAGCAGGTCCAATAGAAAGCACATGAGCTGTCCCTAAGGAACTGTGAATATGCTCTTGCCCTTTTGTCAAACTTTCTTCAAAGTTTAAACCAGGTACTTATAGCTTCCGTGTTTCTTTCTTGACATGTTGCTTATGTTCTCGTCTTCCAGACCTTAGGGTAACTTTGAATTTTTAGCTGTCTTTAAGGGCTACCCAGATTAGATTTTGAGCTGGCCACCAAGTGATCACCTAGAGGGCAAACTCATCTGTAGCCAGTTCTCAGTGAAATTCAGAAAGAGGACAACAATACTCTCAACAAGTGAAGTTTCCTTAAATGATAAGTGTGGTCTAGGCCAGAAAGTCAGGGCGTCCAGCCTTTCCTCTTAATACCTCTTCTAAACCAACTGGGACCTTAGCCTTGTTTGCTCATTATGTCTGTGTACTTATTCATTTCATTTATTCATATAAAACATGGATATTGTGTGATACAGAGTAATTAACTCCAATTAGCAGATAATTCCCAAATCTCCATTGTTCAACAAACAAAATTTTTTTTCACTCACATATCAGCCTAAAGAAGGCTAGGTGGCTCCCCTGACAGGTGTGCTCCTGGTGGTGACTCAGGGATCTAGGCTGCTTCTAGTCTGACTCTGCCATTTTGGGTCCTTTATGTGAAGCTTCAAGTCCAGTTTCCTTATTTGGAAAATGGAAGTGATAAAAAGACACCTCAGCTTCGTGTGTTGACTAAGTAAAATAAGACATATTGAATGGCTCTCACAGTATCTGGCACATCGGACCAACTCACAGAATTTTGAGGTTTCTTCCCTTTGTCTGTATCAGGCACTTGGACATAAGCAAGATACACTAAGATGAGTAAGGCAGATATCTGTACTCAGATTGCCCTTGAGTGCACTATCTGAAAATAAGGCAATTTTTTAAAACTAGAAACCTGACTCTAAGTAAGTTCCATGAAGGCAGGCATTGTGACTCTCCTTTTATTTTTAACTACTTATTCCCAGGGTCTAGGTCACTATCAGGATAATGGCACATCTCAAAATATATTGTTAAATCAGTGCTTAAAATGTCGAACTATATAATGAAGAAGCTGGAAAATGATACTCATTTCCTGTTTTGTTTTGTTTTGTTTTGTTTCTCATCACCACTACCCCTGTATTTACAAAGATTAAAGATGGGAACTTTTTGGATGACTATGGACTTCCTGATTCTATACCAGACTCCATCCAAATTGAAGAGTTCATTGTGAAGTATCCCTGCAGATAAACCGTAGCACATAGGTGTTAATACTTTTTAAATCTTCTATGTGGCTAACCGAAATTTTGCTTAATCACTGTGCTTTCCCATGTTGGATCTGTGTATAGTGTTTTTTGGATTCTGTAGATAAGTTTTGCAGTATTTGTTCTTATATCTCCAGCCACTACTTTGCCTCCCAGTTTATATACAGCCTTTGCTATAAACAAGCCGTTTTGTCTGAATCTTTGGTGCCAGTTGTGTATCTCGGTAATACAGTTATGTTTTGTGCCTCAAAGTTGAGTTTCCAAATGTCAGTAAAACCCCTTCACCTTGCCGAATTGTGTTGTACCACTTCTTATGGGGAGCCATGGATTGAAATAGGACTTGGAAGTGGTTTACCTGCGAGCCCCTGGCCAAGTATCTTAATTGAAAGACTTCGAACAAATTATTTATTCAATTGACTGAACAGTATCTGGTTAATCCAATCATCTTTGCCGACCACTCTCCCTCCTGGCTCCTATCTATTGCCTTCAGTGAGCAGATTGCTTGAGTGGCCGCCTCCTCTTTCAAGTCCCTTTTCCCTGTAGTATTTCCTAAATATTAGTGCAGTTAACTTTTATGCAACCTCTCTGTAGGTAAATACCCATGTATATGGCTTTCTATTGTATGAGAAAGGAACTGAAGTGCACGTAGTCTGTTTGTTGTCAGAAGTCACCAGGAGTAAGAAGAAAATTAATTGGAATTGCCATCTTCAAACTAGTGTCCCTATGCATCACATCCCAATCGGAAAATTTTGACAAGATTTTCCTTGGCTCTCCCTTTGATGGCTGACACTGGGAACAGGATGCTGTCATTATGGCCTCCATCACTTCCTGCTTCCAAAAAGCAGTATCCATGGCAGACTGTCCAGTGAGCTTGCCCTTCTGTGAGGTTGAAGGAGACTACATTGTTTTCTGCCAAAAAATAGACCTGTTTCTTTTTCCTCCAAAGGAGAAGCTCTGAACATAGCAAAATAAGCAAGTAGAGCCAGCTGTATCCATTTTCCACCCATATTAGAACTGCCAAAGCCCAAATGCAAGAGCTCATTCTGAAAGACTTCAGCATGCCAATTCTGGGCTTACGGAAATCTTTTCCCCTAATTACTTCAACGACCTTCTGTGTATAATATATTGAGGAAATTTCATCTTTATATTGCCATGGCAAAGAAGGCAGGTTTGTAGAGATTGGTGGGACAAATGTTCAAAGAACTTTAACAGAGGAGATTGATTCTCAGGTATTAAATGAGACATATATTGGGATAAGCTATACAAAGAAAATTTATGTTTAGAAAGGGAAAAATTCCAGTCCAAATGTTGACTGAGAACTCAAACATTTCATGTCCTCATCCTGTATCCTGAGGACAAGGAAAAAAAAAAAAAAGAAAAGAAAAAGAAAAACAAAGTCCTCTTATGCTTTTTTTTCTGCCTTCCCTAAAGCAGGATATATTATGTACGTGCAGAAAAAAGATACACATGAGAATAGTAAAGATGCTATATCCATCAGAGTAAGATAGGTTAGGATGCCATAATGCACAGTTTGCAAATCTCAGTAGCTTAAAACAACAAAGGTCTATTTGTTGCTTACTCTTGTCTACCTCTGGTTGGCAGGGGCCCAGGCTGAGAGATAAGCCTTCATCTTGTACTTTGCTGCTCACTGCCCCAGAGACAGGCTTAGAACTCTGAGAGCAGAGATTGACAAACATTTTCTGTAAAGGGCTAGACAGCAAGCATTTCCAATTTCACCTTCACGTCTGTAGAGTTTCTGTCGCAATCATTCAACTCTGCTATTGCAATGCAAAAGCAGAGTTTACAATAGTTTATAATATAGGCTGTGTTCCAATAAAACTTTATTTACAGTAGCCAGTGGGCTAGATCTGACCTAAGGCCTATAGTTTGCCAACTCTTTCAATTAAATTGTATGGCCCCAAAGAGATACTTGTTACCTCTTCTCAATGATAGATGACTAATTGATGATTCTACTCAACCACAAGAGGATGGGGAAATACAAGCCTGTCACTTCCTGAGATAAGCCTGGCCTGTATGGGTGTTCACTCCTATATCCAGAAAATGATGAAGAAACAGATGAGAGATTATTTTCACAGCTCCACAATGCTTGATTAAGCCTACTGGTCTTCTAGAATTTCTCTACCTTCTCAGTTTCCTCTTTAACTCAGCAAACTAGACTTTACAAGGTGGCAGTGTTCATTTGCTAATTAAGAGGCAGTAGGAGTGGCCACTCAAAGGGTACACGGCTCTGCTCTGTGTTTATTCAGTCTTGGCGGCCATGTGGAGTGTGAATAGCTGGAGTTATCCATTCATGCACTCTTCACCTGCCTGACTCCCAAGGTGAATCAGAATATGCATCCTGGGAGCAGATCTTGAGAAACGATTTGGATGTAGCAAGAAAAACATTTGGTCACATGACATTCCTCAACATAAGGTTCCTAGGGGACAAAGTTATTCACTCATATACTAGTTTCAGAGATGTTTCCTAGATGTTGTATCATGGCCTGTACACAGGAATCAATGATAAGATGAGATTTTCAGTTTATTTTACTGTACATGGAATTTTCAAAGCTGTTTTTACAATAGGATGATGTCACTTTATGTATTTGGTTTTCTAGCAAAACCCCCTCACAAATCAAAACCAAACCTACTTGGCCTGTTCCTGGTTTGTCTTTGTTTTATAAAGTCAAATGGTTCCTTACCTGCAGCTGTCACACTTCTTTCCACTTTTAGGCACTGCTCTATGAACAAAACTTAAAGAGTCTGTTTGGTTTTGAACACTTCAATTTATTCACGTTTTTTACCTTCTCCATAGAAATAGTTGACTAGAGATGTATATTTAAATGGATTTGTCAGTCAGCTAATACAGAGACATTAGGAATTTATTGTGTAGGTAGTAGATTCTCTATATATTGAAATATTTATATTATATTGATTATAATCTATATCTTCTAAAATATAAAGATGCTTTCTTGAATATAATCACGGAAGCAAAAACACTGAGCCATTTTAATAAGTAAATTTTAAAAAGATAGAAATAAAGAGAAGAACATACACTCTGCTTAAGATCTGTTAGTTGGGAATAACTCTCAATTTTTATTCCCCTTATCAGCGATACTTTTGTTGAGCATAAGAAGGTTCTAGAGGTAATGGTTACTTGACCACGACAAAGAGTAGTACTTTAAAAAGAATGAAAAAAACCTACATGTAAAAAGTATATTTTCAAGGTCCAGATGATATTTTTATTTAAAGTAGTGATACACTATATCTTGCAACTAATTGTAATTGACTTCAATGAAAGTGTTCTTATGATTTTCCAACCAACATTTCCAATTGTACTTCCCAGATCAGCTGCCAAGATCAAGCTATCCTAGAGAAGAACTCTAGTGTTTTTAAACAGACAATTATCCAAGTTTCTTTGTTTGGAATAATAATAACAACAATGACAACACTTATTATATCTCAACCACTGTTCTGAGCCTTTTTTCCCCTTCCTCTCTAGCCTCTGGTGACCACCATTCTGTTCTCTGCTTCTGTGAGTTTGACTATTACAAATATAGGTATTGTCATGCAGTATTTATTTTTTAAAACTGGCTTGTTTCACTTAGCATAATGTCCTCCATTTATCCTTTATGTCCCGAGTCCTTTAAAATACACATCACAGCCGTCTCATGAGCTTGAAACCATACCATTTTTCATCTGACTTTGCCAAAGAGGAAACTAAAGTACAGGGAATGTAAGTTATTTGCCTAAAATCACACAGAGAGTCAGTAGCAGACCTGGGGTTTGAACGTAAGCACTTTGGACCAGAGGCCATAGGAATAATCACTGAGTTGTAACATCTTTCTTTCACAGATGGAATAATGGAGATGTTATTAAGATTCCCATAGGGGAGCAGAAAAATTTAAGGACTTATAAACAACCAATCCATATGACTGAGAAAAATCTATGCTCTTTTGTGCTTATCTAAATTGACCACAAATTTCCCCAATATAGGCAACTTCATTTCTTGGGACTGTAGAGATACAGGGAAAATGAAAACGTCTTTCAGCAAGATTCTGGTGTAGAGATTTTTGTTTCTTGACTATAGGAAATGTGAAGGAAAAGGAAACCCTCGCAACCTCCAGTTTGCTTTCAACAGGTAATCAGTGGGGTGGGTCACTGCTGTCACCTCCTCTCCTACCCACCTGAGCCACCTTCCTTGGCTTGTCAGCTACAAGTTCCTTTAGAAACTCTTTGCTGTACCTGAGTTCCCCTACATGACAACCTTACCTTGCAAAGAAGATTAATATAAAATATCAGGCAAAGGTTTTGTATTCCCAGCCCAGATCTTTATCTCAGAATAAAAGAGGGAAATTTATCTCTTGTGAGTCATGGGCACAGAGGAGCTGGGAACATTTCACTGGCAGGGAGAATTGGCAAAAACAGTCCTAGTGGATTTCAAGTTTATTTGACTAATTCTTTCAGCACTTGTCAAATGAAACTACTTTTGTTTAGGTAACAAAACAAGCTGTTTCCTCTGCCATTTCTCCAGTGAGTAGTATAGGCACTTGTGGCGAACACACATTACTGCTAACTGTTATGATGTTTGCTGTCAAATTCATTTATTTATACAACTGCTGTAAAAAGCCTGAGGCCCATAAGCAGCCATGAAAGATTTCAGAGTCATGGTGTGGGGTCATGAGAGGGGAAAAAAAGTCTCCACTGGTTATGAGAAAGGAACTGACACAGGAAATGGTCACATATGGCGCAGATTTATTGTGTCCGGGGCTTCCCATTCAAATCTCATTACAGCCACAGCTCAGAGCTGGGCATGGCCCAGCCACATTGATTTTAGTTTTGGCATCCAACAGAATTACTGCAGCTTCAAACTGAGGGCTGGAGAGGTGATAAGTTTATCATTCCGGGAAAGAGTGTGTTCAGCCTGTACTTGTAAAGAACGCTGTTGGATGCCCCTGCCTTTAATCTAACCCATGAACATCACTTTGTTCAAAGATGGCAGGCAAGGTTTGCAAGCAAGAAAGAAATCCGAGGGTGGAGACAAAAGGGGAGTGGAGTGGAGAGGATTTCCAAAGGAATGAAGGGAAAGTTAAGATTAGATGAAAAGGTTGAAACCATCTTCAATTTTGCAGGTTTTTATTGATTTCTTGATTGGTAGAAAAATAGATATCTTAGAGACATGCATGTGTGTTTTTCTGCACATATTTTCTCAAATTGTAGATAGTATGTCTGTGTTTTATTCACCTGTGAATTGTGTCTTTTCAACATTGTTCATCATGAATGCTTGCCAGGCTTCTGGATGTGGTTTCAGACTACAAGGCAAATGTTATTAGTTTGAGCAGAGGACAGTGCCATAAAAGGAGAGTGCAAAGTATCTTTAAAAATATCCCTTTTTTCATTATGGCTACTGTAGCAGCTTATATTCATTAGCACATGTTTGTTCCTGACAATGCACATACATCATCTCATTTAATCCTGTCCAACGGCTTGTGGATTGGGTGCTGTTTTCAATCCCTTTTAATAAATGAGTTACTGAGTCAGAAGATAAGTAACTTCCCCTTGGTTTTGCAGCTAGGAAGTCCAATGCCAATCTCTCTGGCTAGAAAACCTGATCTCTTAACCCTTGTATTTGCTTTGGCTGTTTTCAATGTAGTATTCAAAGAATAAAAGTCATAATTGAGACCATACATTCCCATTGATGTTTGCAGGGCAAATTATAATGTAACAAATAACAAAAATACAAAAAAAAATTATTTTCTAAGCCACTAATTTTAAGCAAAATATACATGACATTTCAATATAGTAAAATAATAAAGGATAGTCTTTGGGACTTTGTATGGACTTTATCAATAAATTTTTTTATTTAAAAGTGATTGATTCAGAAGAAGGGTCTATTTGATATGAACCTGATTCTCTTCCCTCATCTTCAATCTCATTTCATCACTTAATCTTCTGATCATTTTCCCCTCAAAGTAACACTCATATAAAAAGAAAACATGTATTTGGAAATACTCATCAAAAGAACTTAATCAAGACAGAAAGACTTTTCACAGAAGACCTTACAGGCATCTTTGCTTCATGTAATGGCTGGTTTTGTATAGTTTTCCATTTTTCTCAGATTAGATTGGAAATGTATTCCTATTGAAAATAGACACAAGTTCAAGAACCCTGGTGAGATTGCTCATGAAGTTGTGTCAAATCCTAGTATAATCTGTAGCCCCTGAAGTCCATTTGCCCATTATGCCTGCAGAGGTATGTACTTCTCATCTAAGAGCTTCCAGCTTCCTGTTCCTGTACAGTATCTTTACTTTTTAATTTTTTTAATGTTTATTTATTTTTGTGAGTGAGAGAGTGAGACAGACAGACAGACAGAGAGCGAGCAGAGGGAGGGCAGAGAGAAAGACACACAGAATCCAAAGCAGGCTCCAGGCTCTGAGCTGTCAGCATAGAGCCTGACACAGGGCTTAAACTCATGGACTATGAGATCATCACCTGAGCTGAAGTTGGACGCTTAACTGACTGAGCCCCCAGGTGCCCCTCCTGTGCAGTATCTTTAGTCCTGTACTGGTGTCTCTACACTTGGACTTCTCTTTTCCACCCCATCATGACTCCCATGCATCAGAAGCTACTTCACCACACCAATCACCATTCTAACAAGAATGCTGTCTATTTCAATTAGAATGATGTCAGGGAGACTATGTTCCTAAGCACCACTGTTCAGCAAATTAGGAAAGCCAACCTGGAAATACCTTAATCTTGAAGCTCCTAAACCTGAACTTTAAATACATTAATTTTTTAATTTCATGAAATTTAAGTTTCTTCACATTACATTTTCTTATAAAAGTATCTGTGTCAATGAGTGTATGGGCAAGCATATCTATCCTATCTCTTTTACAGTAATTAGTACTACCATATTGTGGTCACTCACTCAATAGATGTTACAGACCTCTAATTCTACACTCCAAGTTAGCAAGCTTCTGCTTCTGCCATCTATATTGAATCTATGATGCATAAGGACACCATTATAAATTCACCTTACGAATACACCATATAGCCATTATTATTTGAAGTGTTTTTTTAACTTTTAACTGGAACCCCCCATTCTAAAAAAAAAAGTGGACAACTTTTGTCTATTTCTAGTATGAACAAAGTATTTTTTAAATATTTCTTTTCAAGATTTCACTTACTCTCTGCATATTTAGGAACACAGCTTTGCGATTTTGGAGTTTCACTCTTCACAGCCTGAGGGGCTACAACAACATATATAAATGGGGATAAATTCAACCTGTCTACACTTTATTTGATCTGTGACCATACATATTTGTTAAATTAGAAATAATGAGGTGTAAATGTTGTTTGACAGAAAAGAATTGTAAATGATTTCATTTCTTGAAAATAAGAGAATGATTACATATTTTGTTTTTGTCAAAATTGCCAATGCTTTACTCTACCACGAATTGGGAAATCTATCACAAAATGACTAAAAAAAATATTGAGGGAAATGGTGATGTTAACCTCAAGGAAAAAAATCATTAATGTTGATGTATTTCATTCAATTTTAAAAATATAAATTTTTCCCTTTTCTTGATAGGGGGAGATGGAAGGATTTTATGTGCCTTTGAGTCAAAACATTTATTTTAAAAATACTTTTTTTTCTTTCCTTCTGACCCATTTTTCTAAATAAAGGATAGAAGTTGTTTCTTTTTTTCCTCTTCTTTTAATTTTTTTTCCTAGCAAAGATGACCCCTTTGGCATATTTTCTTTTCAAATGTGAAATGAGGTGGAAAATCCTCATTTCACGACAGGAAGGACAAATATTGACACAAAGTTAATATTTGTTAGAACCCTGGAAGCAACCTGAGTACATATGCAGGCATGTGCGTGCACGCACACACACACACACACACACACACACACTCACACCCTATCTTCCTCTTTCCTCCTCTTCACCAGACATACCTAACTCACTTCCTTTCTTGGCATTTAGGTCTGTAGTTTCCAATCTACAGGAAAGTGGATGGAGCATAGTGCATGTCCAGGATCTTTTAGGATGTTAAAGTATACACAAAGCAAGGGCTCATGTGCACACATGCACACACAAATACAACCTGCTTAATCTAATTTCCCTCACTTACAGAAGAGCTTCTGGACTTTATCACTGTGCTTGTCCATCTTGAATGCAATAGCATATGCCAATCCAATACTCACTGGTCACTCAGCATTTATTAAGTCCTGTCCACCCTTGCCTTTTTGAGAAGAATGCCCTGGGGTGACTGGGCGGCCGTCCCTGACAGGCTGTGCCACTTATCTATTCCCATTGATTATGAAAGTCAGCTGTGGCCAGACCTTGCTTTTTTTTCCCTTCTCCTCTCAGCCCCTCTTACAAGCACCCCTGCCTGGATTTTCATGAGGAAATAATCAGATTAGGCCTTTCACGGTGAGTTCATATGGAGTTCTCTTTCTCCAGTGTGCTACTAACTGAATAAACGTGTTTAGTGGTAAATTGTAAATGACATTATGATTACCAAAGCCAGCATGGGTTTCATTTAAAAGTGATCAGAATTGCAGACCACAAAAATTGTGACTGGCAGATAAGGCCATTTGGAGAGGTGGGAAAAGAAAAGACAGAAACAAGTGAGAAAGATCATCATTACTTAAAACTAAACCTTCCCCAACTGAGGGTAAGCAAGAAGGAAAGAAATCCAGAGGAAGAAATGATGAAACATTATTTCAAAAGGAAGGTAGACTGTCACCAAGGGCTTGTGTCAAGCGTGGCCAGGACAGTGAAAGATGATATCTACTGGCTTTGTGCACACCTCTCTCTTAAGTGGGTAGCATGTAATCTCTTCCACAATTAAGAACTACACCCGTTTAGCAGCTCAGGGACCCTAATGCATTGCTTACTTGTGCTTTATTTTTGCCTCAAGTCAAAATGAAAATACTAGAATTAACTCTGAAGATGACAGAGGAAAGTGGATGGAAAGACACTGATAAACCCCCAGTCTTTTAGTCATTACTAAATGCTAGAGAAGTAAAAATAAAACTTCTTCTTTATGAACACCAGGACTCTAGGTTTGGCTATAAAACTGAATAACCAATATTACAGTCTTTAGACTGTTGTTTGTTAAATTTGTGGCTGATTATTTCATTTTAAATATTTATTTTTTGAGAGAGAGTGTGAGTGGAGGGAGGGGTAGAGAGAAATAGAGACAGAGAATCTGAGGCAGACTCCATACTGTCAGTGCAGGGCCTGACGCAGGTCTTCAACTCACAATCCATGAGATCACTACCTGAGCTGAAGTTGGATGCTTAACTGACTGAGCCACTTAGGTGTGCCTGTGGCTCTATGTTTATACTTCTGGTATCGTATGCTATAATATTAAAAAGGCCAAGTGGCAATGTAAAAAAGCAAATGGACCCTCATCAAGTATGTGATATGACAAATAACTGAAACCTCTTGGTGAGTTGCTTTCACTAGACTGTGTGGAGAGAATTCCTGATGATTATAGCACTTATCCACTCGTAGTCCTCATCATAGCTGACGCTGCATCTAAATACAAGCCAAAATGAAGTTACTTGGATTATGTTTAATTTTTCCAGAGGCATAGGTAGACGTCTACAAGTGTGCTTTTTCTCTCCCCCCACCCTTTCCTCATTACTATTACTAGGTAATTATGTGAGGCAAAATTGTGAGTCATTTTTTCTTGCTAAGAATTAGGGTCAACTAAACTTGCTGTGAGGAAGTTTTAGGGAAGGAGGAAGGAATGGAAAGAGAAAGAGGGAGGAAGGAAGAAGGAAGGAAAGAAATAATAGAGAAGATGGGCCACCAAATTTATGGCTTGAAGCCATCTTTGTAGTGAAGTGAGTCTTACTTTGCCATTCTAATACCTATCCCATCCTGTCCCCCTTCCAGGCACCACTTCCCTTAGTCTGTGGACTTCCTGTCAGATATTTCTGTATGTGAAGCTCTCCTGAGCAACCATTTTATATTAGCTGAAACAACCCTGGGATGACCGCCATCTGGCTACCTGAGACTTCTGTAAACAGTAACCAGAGTCCACCACTGGCAAGCTGTGAAGTCCATAGGACCCCTCTGATACTGTCCAACTTCCACACCACGTTAGAGAGGATCAGGGTACAGTATATTTTGCTTGGCATCCCTGCTTGCTTGAGCCACCACCACAATCTACATCTCCAGAATACACATCTCTTTCCTGATTCATTCATGGGCTCTCCCAACCTTTGACTCTCTTTCTTTAAGCCTTGTTCCTGGTACTGTGCACAATTCTGAAACTAGAGTCAACAAACTGTTTTATATTTTCATGGAGTGCTCTTTAACCCTAAGTAAAAACCCCTGCTTCTCTGAGACTGATGTCATTAGGCTCATTACCTGCTCTCTCTACTTGATATGTCTTATTTTGACATAGTAGGCACTGCTTTTCATCCTGAAAGCCACTGAAACTAGTTCCCAGTTTCCTTCTCCATTCTAACTCTGCAACCACTATTATCCAGGTGAATAATTGATCCAAAACCTTGACTTCTGTGGAAATATAGACTACCCAAATGAGAACAAGCAACACCTATTTATTCTGAATTTTCTACAACACAGGAGTTAGCCATCATCACTTGCATTTGGCAGAGACTTAAAGGCAGAGAGAGTGAGAAAGCTTTAGGGTGGATAAAAGGGAAGACTTCAGATATATGGTGATTGGATGCTGTTGTTGGCAAGGCGAAGTTGGAGGTGGGCTTATTAGAAATGGAGCATCCTATGTGATTGACTGGAGACACATATTTGGTTTTCTTCATTTGGTGCTAAGTTGGAAATTGGGAAGGAAATTGGGAAGAAAATTAGGGAAGGCGATAGTTATTGTGGGAGCCCGACAGTGACCACGAGAAAGAGTGGTTAGGGGAGCGGGAATGTGCCTGCAAACAGAACTCTCTGCTTGGGCAGATCATGCCTGCAAACAGGATGTTCTGCCAAGAGGCCTGCACACAGTATCCAAGGTTATACTGATCTGCTCGCATACGAGGGAACATGCCTTCCTTAGAAATAAGGAGGAGGCTGGAGTTGTGGGCAGGCCTCTTAGTAAACATGTTGTGGTCGCTTCCTCCCTTTGCTCCCCCCCCCCCCCACCGGTCCTTGGGATGTGCTTGGCTTCTTGCCCTTATTTGGTAAAAGAATACATCTTGTAGATTACAGTATGTATCCAGCTACCGGGGTATAAAAATAAACCACAAGGGAGGCTTGCGTAGAATTTTTCCTCCGGCTGGAGTTGTGTCTGTGTCTGTCTTTTGTGTGTCTTGTCTTTGGTCATTTCATCCGCAACAGTTATTAAGTACTAGCTGTTTGGGGCTGATTATTTCAGGGGTTATTGCTTGATAATCCTGGACTAGTTGATTCAGATAGAAATTTGACTTCCTGAGGGTGCCTGGGTGGCTCAATTAGTTGAGCATCCAACTCTTGATTTTGGCTTAGGTCATGATCCCAGGGTTGTGGGATCAAGCCTCACATAGGTGTCTGTGCTGAGTGTGGAGCCTGCTTGGGATTGTCTCTCCTCCTCTGCCCCTCTCCCCAGCTAGTGCTTTCCAGCCAAAACCAAGAATTGGGCACTCAACCAACTGAGCAACCCAGGCATCTCCAAATTCACTTCCATATAAAATTCTTTCTAGCCACGTGTGTCAACTCACCCATGCTGTGACACATGAGAGTCAGCCCCTAGGTCTCATGTGTTATAAGTGTATCCCAAGGCATGAGAAGAAAGTGAGAATTAGAGAAGTATGGTTTTGAATGCCAGTGTCACAAGAGTTGCTTTATAAATATTTATTCAGATATTATAGCTCTCATACATGACCAAAACTTTGTGAGGAACTTCCCACATTTGATAACAACTCTAAACATTTATGTATTACCAATCATTCGTTGTAAAGCTAAAAGTAACTTTTCTGAACTGCTAGTGATAGAAAATAAGTGTCAGTCATCTAGGTTAAAGGCAAGACTGAATTACCTTTCTACCCTCTGTAGAAAATATTACAACCTTGCTGTTAATATAAAAAAGCAACAGAAACTAGGAAAAAGTAAGTGATATGCTGGGTAATTAGTTAATAATATTAATTTTCCCTAGATTTTATCGTGTTTATGGTATTTATGAGGTTTACATTTATTTCTCATTTTAACTAATATTCACTTATTTTGAATTCACAATTCTGTATCTACTTTAACACACTGGGTCCCCAGCGTTGTATAAGCACTAAAGTATAGAAAGACTGGGTCCACCCCTCTTGCACAGTCACCATTTCACATTATTTTCTCCATCTTCAAACATTCTACCGATCCTCTCTTCATGCATCCCCTGCCCCCAACATACATCCTCACACTTGACTTCCAGTTGATGGCCTTGTCTGGCCTCACGTGTCTCAGCAGATGAGGGCTTTCAGTCCTCCATCTCCACCTGCACAAATACTCTCTGTCCTCCTTCCCACTCCAGGAGACATGGAGTCTTTTGACCTACCATCCTCGACCTGTTTTTAAAAGGCTTGGGACCCTGCTATCCCTTAGCGTCTCCAGTTTACTCTGCCACTCCTCCACTTTCCCCCATGCCAGTCTCTCCCTTTTAATGGGTTCTCTCCTAATCTGCAGAATTTCAGCTAGTGTCTAAACACAACAGTATGACTTTTGTTCGCTAGTACATGTTGTAAAGCTCTGAATTATAGTCACTAGCTGCTTTTCACAATCTCATCTTGAATGCCAGATTGATGGACTTCAATAAAATTAAGTATTAATTATTTTAAAGAACCTACCTTAAAGCTTGCATAGGCACTTTGTATAGAATCCTATTGTCACAACTCTAAGGTAGAAATTCCTACTAGAATTGAACCTATAGTACCAGAGTTGACTATATAATGGTTTAGTGGAATTGTTTTGGTTTTGATTTTGTCTGCTTTAACTAAGAATGAAGAATTTTCTACTTAACTATTGTAATGTATCCACCATGTAAATAATCTATTTTCCCAGTGAGTAAATGTTACTTGTGTGTAACTTTATCTCCTTTACAAAGAGGTGGGGCAATCACAGGCCAATCATGATTCTCGTGTTTCTCTCAAAGAAACTTGATCTCTTATTTCTGAGATGTGGGTTAGAAATATACTCTTTCATAAGTTAGACAGCCTTCAAATATAATTAATACATTATTATTGTTATTGTTATTTTAGAGAAAGGGAGTGAGCATGAGAGGGGAAGAGGGGCCGTGTGTGTGTGTGTGTGTGTGTGTGTGTGTGTGTAGGGAGGGAGGGAGGGAGAGAGAGAGAACAAGAACAAACAAACATACCCCAAGCAGGCTCCATGCTCAGCACAAAACACAATGCAAGGTTCAATCCCATGACTCTGGTCATGACCTGAGCCAAAATCAAGAGTCAGACCCTCAACTGACTGAGCCATGAAGTCTCCCCATTAATACATTATTTATTATAGATTTTAATAGTGATATTCCTAGGATAGCAAAACTTGTAGGGTATTTGATTTTAGAGAAAATGTATCCTGTTTGTTTTATATCTTGTCAATAAGTGCTGAAACAAAGAAGTAATTTAAATATTCTTTATACTTACATTGGATCAAATGGATATGTCTTTCATTTTATAGGGGTATGGGAAGGAAAGTATAGTGATAATATTTTATAATAACCAATGCTTAATGAACTCTTTTATATTTAGCTTAGAAAATACTAATTATTGACTTCATGAAGGTCATAATGGTAAGTCTCCAACCACATGTCTCAGACATTAGAAAGCATGTGTTCCATTTATAGTAAGATATTCACACACAGTTTCAAAATATAAAAAAGGAAAATACTAGGAATAGAAACAATGCATATAATTGGCATTGCATTAGTTAATCTGAACAAAGAAGATAACTAAGCTTAAAGAACAATTCCTGCATATATGAGTAGCTGTATGTGCCTGGCATTTAATCTTTAATAAAATCACAGTGCTTAATAATAACACAAACGTAACTCCTAACAGTAAAGAGAAAGGTGACATAGTGACAAAATCCTCTTCCTGTTAACAGATTAAGCATGCACAAGGAATTCAGCAAGTTGTTTATTAAACTTCTTGCCTGGGTTTCTGGGGTTCATAATGTAACTCCTACAAAATTACAACAGATTATGAAAATTTGACGGTGACTTATCTTCTGTCATCTTATTCCTGAACTTGTTCATGGGCCTGAGTCCTGGATCCTCCAATGTGTACATACGCTCTGCAACACAGATGTTCAGCACAGACGGTGCTTTCTTGAACTTGCGCATTCAAACCTTGCTCTGACCCTTCCTTATTCAAACCCTTCTTTTCTTCTTCCTATTCTTCCTCTTAAGATATTGTCTGCAACATGGGTTGTTAGTCATATTCTTATCCTTCCAATGTCATTGCTGAGAAAGGGACTAGGGAGCTTTGGATGCTGAGGGTAGAGATAGCTTGGGAGTCCAGCCTTCTTGGTGGACTAGCTTCTCAGAGTCATTAACAAAAATAAATAAATGAATGAAAAGAATCATATCACTGGACTACTCTGGAGATGTGCATTCTACTAGTATAGCTCCTATGCCTTATTACTCTAAAAGAATATTTGAACTACATGATAAATCATCCCATTTTCTTATTTTAGCTTTGGAAGGCATCTGCCATCAGGAATAGAAATAAATAAAAACTCATGTTTCTACATGTGTATTTATTTAGTAAATTAGTCAAAAAATGCTTTGTCACAACAGAATCCTTTTAGGGTCAAGTCACTGATGTGATTTAGGAACATAAGAAAATTAATATAAATATAATCAGTCATAATTTCAGCCTTATGGTTTCATGTGAAAATAGATAGGTTTCTCAAAGTATTCAGCTACCTCATATATTAGCACCAATTCAGGGGGCAAGTCTCACATTTTTTTGTAGCATATTTTGTTACTATTGTCATAAGTTGGGTTAAAGTGTATTCAAGCTAATAATAATAATAATCTTATAACTAGATACCTGGCAAGAATAGATAAAAAATATTTGAAAAATAAGAGTTTTGAAAAGGACATTACACATCCATCAGGTAATACATATTTAGAGGCATCTACTGTGTTTGAGGTAGGGTGTAACTTAAATAGGAGATATAGTCCCTGGGCTTGAGAAATAAACCCTTAAGGACACTGATGCCTACTAAGTCTATGTAATTTATCAAACTACATATAGTTAATAGCAGAGAATGATTGAGAACCACTTCAAGTAAGAGAGTGATTATTTAGGGACACTTCCAAAAATTTAGCAATCCATAGAGATCACTTAATTTTTTTAAATTTTTTAACTTTTTTTTTTTTTTTTTTTGAGAGAAAGACAGAGCATGAGCAGGGAAGGAGCAGAGAGAGAGAGGGAGACACAAAATCAGAAGCAGGCTCCAGGCTCTGAGCTGTCAGCACAGAGCCCAATGTGGAGCTTGAACTCACAAACCATGAGATCATGACCTGGGCTGAAGTTGGTCGGTTACCTGACTGAGCCACTCAGGTACTCCCGTAGAGATCACTTTAAAAGACAATATATCTCCTGAATCAGCAGAAGGGAAAACAAAATCAGATCTATAATGGACCAGAGATCTGAATGGAATGTGAACGATTAATCAACAGGAATCAACATAGCTGGGGAAAAAAATGTATTAAAATAAGGAAAGCGACCTGTAAAGTCTAGAAAAGGGGAGCTAGTGTGATTCAAGGGTTTTTCCTGAGGGAAGTCCACCTAACTATCTTACTTGAAAAGGATATATCTATAGTTGAGACTGTTGTATCAGAATCTCAGGGCACAATTTCCATGTTTGTTAAGATTAAGCAACTAATTCCCTTCATACTGGTGCCATGCTTTTGAAAACAATTCTTGGTTTAGCATTAGTGTTTCTTTTAATTTTTTTAATGTTTTATTTATTTTTGAGAGAGACATAGAGACAGTGTGAGCAGTGTCAGAGAGAGAGGGAGTCACAGAATCCGAAGATAGGCTCAAGGTTCTGAGCTGGCTGTCAGCACAGAGCCCAACACGGGGCTCAAACCCACAAACTGTGAGATCAGGCTCTGAGCCAAAGTTGGACGCTTAACCGACTGAGCCACCCAGGCACCCCTAGTGTTTCCATATTACGTGACCATAGGGAGAAAGCACATTATGTAAAAGTGACCATTCTTTTATATTTGACAATTAAGTCTCTATTTAAATTAACAACTTAGTATTCAATTTAGTAAATTCAATTTATTTCAGGGAATTATAGCAATTTGAATTTTCTATTTTATCTTGTGTCTGTTTTCTCTTTGTCTATGTCCTTGAAGTCACTGAATTTGTTGGCATAAAGTTTGTAATTGTCTAAACCTTTGTCTGTAGGATCTGTAGTAATAATCTTTTCCTCCCTGAATTTGGTGATTTGTGCTCTTATTTTATCTTTTCTTAAAGTGTACTTGTTTATTTTGAGAGAGAGAGGGTGAGAGAGAAAGCATGAGCAGGGGAGGGGCAGAGAGAGAATCCTAAGCAGACTCCATGCTGTCAATGCAGAGACTTGATCTCATACCCAGGCACCCTTCTTTCTTTCTATCTTGATCAGTATAGTCAGGGGGTTAACCAATTTTTTGTTTTCCAAGAATCAAATTTTAGCTTTGTTTACTTTCTCAGTTTTTGTTTCTTTGTTTCTCTTTTTTCTATTTCATTGATTTCTGTTGTTATATTTATTATTTCCTTTCTTCTAGTTACTCAGGATTTGCTTTACTTGTTTGCTAAATTTGTAAGGCAGATCTTTAAGGTATTGCTTTTACACAACTCTTCTCTTGTAATATAAGCACTTAATCCCATTTTTTTTTTACATATAGTTTATTGTCAAATTAGTTTCCACATAACACTCAGTGCTCATCCCCACAAGTGTCCTCCTCCATGCCCATCCCCCCTCCCCCCCAACATCCATCAGTCCTCAGGTTTTGTCAGCATTCAAGAGTCTCTCATGGTTTGCCTCTCTCCCTTTCCCCCACCATTTCCGCCCTTCTTCTCCCCCTTGTTCCTCAGTTGAGTTCCTCCTAATCCTCCTATAAGTGCAAACACAGGATATTTGTCCTTCTCTGCCTGACTTATTTCGCTCAGCATAACACCCTCAAGGTCCATCCATGTTGCTACACATGGCCAGATGTCATTGTTTCTCATTGCCATGTAGTATTCCATGGTATAGATAAACCACATCTTCTGGATCCATTTGTCCGTTGATGGACACTTAGGCTCTTTCCATGTTTTAGCTATTGTGGAGAGTGCTGCTATGAACATTGGGGTACACGTGCTCCTATGCCTCAGCATTTCTGTATCCCTTGGGTAAATTCCTAGCAGTGCTATTGCTGGGTCCTAGGGGAGTTCTATTGTTAGTTTCCTGAGGAACCTCCACACTGTTTTCCAGAGGGGCTGCCCCAGTTTACATTCCCACCAACAGTGTAGGAGGGTGCCCGTTTCTCCACATCCTCGCCAGCATCTAGAGTTCTCTGATTTGCTCATTTTAGCCACTCTGACTGGCGTGAGGTGGTATCTCAGTGTGGTTTTGATTTGAATTTCCCTGATGAGGAGGGATGCTGAGCATCGTTTCATGTGTCTGTTGGCCATCTGGATGTCCTCTTTGGAGAAGTGTCTGTTCATGTCTTCTGCCCATTTCTTCACTGGATTGTTTGTTTTTCGGGCGTGTAGTTTGGTGAGTTCCTTATAGATTTTGGATATTAACCCTTTATCTGATATGTCATTTGCAACTATCTTTTCCCATTCCGTTGGTTGCCTATTAATTTTCTGGGTTGTTTCCTTGGCTGTGTAGAAGCTTTTAATCTTGATGAGGTCCCAACAGTTTATTTTTGCTCTTGATTCCTTGCTTTTGGGGATGTGTCAAGTAAGAAGTTGCTGCGGTGGAGGTCAAGGAGGTTGTTTCCTGCTTTCTCCTCTAGGGTATTGATAGTTTCCTGTCTCACGTTCAGGTCCTTTATCCATTTTGAGTTGATTTTTGTGCATGGTGTGAGAAAATGATCTAGTATCATTCTTCTGCATGTTGCTGTCCAATTCTCCCAACGCCATCTGTTAAAAAGGCTGTCTTTTTTCCATTGGATATTCTTTCCTGCTTTGTCAAAGATCAGTTGGCTGTATACTTTTGGGTCCACTTCTGAGTTCTCAATTCTGTTCCATTGGTCTACGTGTCTGTTTTTGTGCCAATACCATACTGTCTTGATGACGACAGCTTTGTAGTAGAGGCTAAAGTCTGGGATGGTGATACCTCCCATTTTGGTTTTACTTTTCAGTATTACTTTGGCTATTCGGGGTCTTTTGTGGTTCCATACAAATTTTTGGATAGTTTGTTCTAGTTGCACTTAATCCCATTTTGATATGCTAGAATTTCATGATTTGGTTTGAAATATTGACTCTTAATTTTGACTACTGTTGCTATTATTGTTGAGGCACGAGTATAACATGTGGCCTACTCCTTAAGCAACATTTTGGTAATTAAATTTATTAATATCATAGGCAGCTTTGGCACATATCATATGGAAGGAAGGATAGAGGAGGAGGCTAGATCATGCCCAAATGCAGTACACCCTCCATTACTAATATTTTGATTTTTTGTTCCAATCCTTAGGCTAAATTGATGACCTTGTACTTGAAGGCAAATTAAAATATCTTGAAAATAATACAAGATAATTTTGTCAATATCGCTTTTACATTGAAGGAATTGTGTTGGAAGTTAAACTATCCTTGTGGATTCAGAATAAGAACAACTCATGGTTCAGAAACAGGAGGATTAGAAATGTTAGGAATATGGGGTGACTGGCTGGCTCAGTCAGTAGAGCATGCAAGTCTTAATCTTGGGGTTGTGAATTTGAGCCCCATGTTAGGCATGCAGTCTCCTTTAAAAGAGTGAAAGCAATGGTGGGAATAATGGACAACGCTGTTTCTCTAAATGTCTTGATTAGCCCCAGTCATCCTTAGCTTGGGCTTTATTTAATGTCAGTACTCCCCAAATTGCTAGTTTCCTCTTTTCCTTTTGTATTGTTTTTACTCCTCATGTTTAGGAAAAAGAGAAAATGAGGGGCGCCTGGATGGCTCAGTTGGTTGAGCATCTGACTTTGGCTCAGGTCATGATCTCACGGTTCGTGGGTTCGAGCCCCGCGTTGGGCTCTGTGCTGACAGCTAACTCAGAGCCTGGAGCTTCCTTCAGATTCTGCATCTCCCTCTCTCTCAGGCCCTCACCTGCTCACACTGTCTCTCTCTCTCTCTCTCTCTGTCTCAGAAATAAGCATTAAAAAAAAAAAAGAAGAGAGAATGAGAAAATTATATAGTCTGAAATCCAAACTTTCTCACAATCTGGACTCAGTATACCTCTTCAATTTTAATACATCTCTGTAAGATCTCTGTTCCAGCCCCCTCAATCTACCTCTTTTTTCATTGACTCACATATTATTACACCTATCTCCCCTATCCTTTTTCCATTATGGAGGCCTTAGTGATTATTCCTTTTCCTTAATAATTTTA
Source organism: Hyaena hyaena (assembly GCF_003009895.1). Taxonomy (NCBI): domain Eukaryota; kingdom Metazoa; phylum Chordata; class Mammalia; order Carnivora; family Hyaenidae; genus Hyaena; species Hyaena hyaena. The sequence goes on from NW_024081327.1 coordinate 987,827, forward strand.
CTTATTCAATTCTTTTTTCACCTAGCTATTATGTCCATTATTACCTTTAAATAATACATGTGATATAACATATTTTACCTTTCATATTTTACCCAGACTGCTTTGCATACTCAGTATCTAGCACACTTAAAATTTCAATAAATGTTTCATGAGGTTACAGATGATAATAAGAGTGATGGATTGCAAACCATCTTTGAGAGATTGTGGTTTATATATCACTTATTTTCCTTTATTTTATAGGTACATTCAGAGAAGAACAGAAATGCACATACCGATCCCTCATACAAGGCTACATCTGCAAACAGACTGACCAAGTGGTCTTAGTTCTTGACAATGCTGATGCCACTTGGACAATGCGGAAGTTATATCCAGTTGTATCTGTTACTAATGGTTTTGTTGACACCTTTAGTAGTGTAAATGCCAACACCCCTTGTTCTACTTTAGGGTCTGTGTCTACTTTCTATTCCATTTTACCCATCAGGGAAATCACCAAGGTGTGCTTTGTGGATCAGACTCCCCAAGCTTTGCGGTTTTTTCTACTGGGGAACAAAAATACCTCCAAGCTTCTCTTAGCTATATTCTACCATGAACTCCAGAGCCCCCGTGTTTTCATAGGGGAAAGTTTCATTCCACCTCTTCTGGTTCAATCGACTTCCTCATTGCTGGATGAGTCTTCTGGTTCCAACTATTTTAGCATCTTGGATAACCTCTTGTATGTTGTCCTACAAGGACAGGAGCCTGTTGAAATACGCTCAGGTGTCTCCATTCATTTGGCCTTCACTGTGATATTTCCAGTCCTAGAAAAAGGCTGGGAAATCCTCATCCTTGAAAGACTAACTGACTTCTTGCAAGTTAGCCAAAACCAAATCAGATTTATTCATGAGATATCTGGCAATAAAGCAACCTTAAAGGCCATTGCTGACAATAAAGCAAAGAGAAAGCGCAATTGCCCAACTGTGACTTGTGCCAGTCATTACAGAGTTGGTCAACGTAGACCTCTCATGATGGAAATGAGCTCATATAGTGTCTCGCCACCAACCACTATGGAAACTATCTCAAAAGTAGTAGTCATTGAAATTGGTGATCTGGCAACAATAAGGAACACTGGACTGATTTCATCTTTATCAAGTAAGAAATTACAGAATTTGACTCAACAGATTATCACTGCTCAACAAACTGGAGTACTAGAGAATGTTCTGAATATGACTATTGGGGCCTTACTGGTAACTCAGTCAAAGGGAATCACTGGCATTAGGTAAGTACTAATTAGAAAAACATTTAAACAAGGGCTGATTTCTAGGGTGCCTCTTGTAAATGTCAGTCTACTTCCACTGAGTTACATAATCTGTCTGCTTCTTAAGAATAAAAAGCCAGTCATTTATAGACCTAAATTCTCAATTAAGACTTTTTTAAAATTAAATCTGTATTCTTCATGATTATTCTATATTTTGGATGGTTGAAGATGTTATATTTTGGTACCTTTAAGTGAAAAGCATGTAGGAAGAAATTTTTCTAAGACAACTGTTTTCAATTCATTTGTTCATTAGTTTATTGAAAGAATATACATGTGATGAATTTAAGTAGTAGGCTGGATTCTTGGATGGCTAACATGAAACATGATCTTTGCCTTAAGGGACAAAAACACTACCTATCACAATTCCAAAGAGGTATAAGCTAAAATTGAATCCTAGAGGAGGGTGATAATAATTTCTTATAAGGACTGGGGAGGGGACTTACATTGAGGAAAGTTTTAGAAGGATGACTGGGAGTTTACTAGGCTAATTCAGTGACCCTGGTTGCGATTTATTTAAGCTAGGATTATAAAGCCATGAAAAGGATGCCTTTGTCAAATTGTAGGAGGCAGGGCTGTCACTGTTGTCAACTATGTTTATGGCACAGAGCTGTGTAACTTCTACAACATCCTTTGTGTCCTGTTATACTGACTCTAAAAGTTTGTATTTTGGAGTCTTCCACCCTATTTCTTCCAACAGACATTTCAGATATAAATTTACCTGAATGTTTTTCTGAGCTTAGTAAATGAAGAAGCATGGGAAGTACACAATGAGGTAAAACAAGTGTAAATTACTCTCAGTTTTATAGATTGTGTTAGTCAAAGTGAGCAGCCCAAGTGTATCTAAGATATCTGTCACAATGTCAAGACTTTTAGAGTCCCAAGCTTCAATTTTTAGCATATGCAAAAGAACTAAAAATGATAACCCAGACTGAAAGACAAGATTAACATATTATAATTCTTAAGAAATATATATAATACTAACCATCTCACAAATGCTGCTGATTATAGAGGGCTAGAGGTGAGCAACATAGATATTCCCTATATTGTCCAGTATAAGCCCAAACCCATGCACAGTTTCAGGTGATATTGGGTCCCTGAAATAGATAAAATTATTTAGATTCTGATATATTTTATTCAATGAGATTTTAGAACATTCATATTCTTTTAGATCATTCTGTTATCACTGCTTTCTCATCTTATTTGTGGTTGTGCTAATAAATAAGCAATTGATATTTAATGAATATTAGTTACTTCCATATACCATCTTCAATGGATGCAGGATTTGCTATAAAATAAGAGCAAAAATGAAGAGATACCTTCATATCATTAGGCATATCTAACTAATACATTGATAGCCTTTATATACACAGAATAACATATCCAAATGAAAGCTTAGCTAATGTTTTTGTATCATATTTTACCTGACTTTTAATGTAAATGGGTGTTCCTCTTCCAGACAGCATATTAATATGTATGGGAGATATGAAAAGGAAACTTGAAGGGCTTTATGAATTTTCATAGAATTAAAAAATATTCTTAGTCATGTGATTGTTCAGAATCAATTAAATCTTGGATATTTTTACCAACCACCAAACTTTCATCATGTTATCAATGTCATTATAACATAATGCATGGTAATATAAGAATTAAGAATCTGAAAAAAAAATTGCAAATGCATCTTAGCCTATGTTTAATTTTTTTTCCTTCAGCCCAATTTCATTTAGATCCCACCGAGATCTTACAAATATACTATATGTAGGTGATTAGAGAGGAAAAGGGCTAGTCAGTCCATTGCTAGATTTTATTTAGATTTTACAATTCTGAGCTTTTCTAGTAGCTCATCATCCCCAAATAACTGATTTTTATATTATGTATAAAAAAAGCTCAGTAAATATTGAGGCTTTGACTAGAAGGAGAAAAAAGTCAAAGAGCAGAAGCTATGGAGGTATAGCAGACGAAGCCAGCCAAGAGAGTGGAACCAGCACAAGTTCAGGTACACACACACACATGGATGTGGGGGATATCATTCTCTTATGAAGAAGCAAGACAGCTTCAGAGATCACCTTTATGGCCCGCCATCCATCATAGCCATCATGTTTTCACTTTTGGCTCCGATATTTCTGATTTAATAAGAAACTGCTGAACATGTATATTACAGCATCGATTTTCTGTTGGGATGTGTTCCATTCCTCCATCTCTCTCTGTCCCTCTGGTATTTTAAGAGAGATTTTTCAAACATACGGCAAAAAGAAAATCTTCTGAAGATAAGGAAAAGCTGCTTCTTGAGTATATCTGAATAAATCTCTGCAGAATGAAAAATGCCTTGTCCTAAGGGATTGAATGAAAATTAACAAGGTTTCCCATGGTCCTAAGACTTGCACAATATGCTAAACAACCCTGAAGCCTAGTGCAGGCCTCAGGCCAGCCCTGTTTCTTTCAACTTTGATCAGTGTCATTTGGGACTTCCATTGAACTCACTGGAGAGCCATTGACAAGCTAATGAACTGACCTTGAGAAAGAAGAATCAGTATAGGACACATGCCTTTCAGTGAAAAGCACCAAGGATGTTGAGAGGTTCACTCTTGTTAACTTAATGGGTTTGTATGCATTTCAACAAATTGAGGCCATATTGGGCACTTAATTTTTTTTGTGACATTTCCTTTTTTTTTTTTTTTTAACAAATAGTTTATTGTCAAATTAGTTTCCACATAACACTCAGTGCTCATCCCCACAAGTGCCCTCCTCCATGCCCATCCTCCCTCCCCCCCACACCCATCAGTCCTCAGTTTTTGTCAGCATTCAAAAGTCTCTCATGGTTTGCCTCTCTCCCTTTCCCCCACCATTTCCGCCCTTCTTCTCCCCCTTGTTCCTCAGTTGAGTTCCTCCTAATCCTCCTATACGTGCAAACACAGGATATTTGTCCTTCTCTGCCTGACTTATTTCGCTCAGCATAACACCCTCAAGGTCCATCCATGTTGCTACACATGGCCAGATGTCATTGTTTCTCATTGCCTTGTAGTATTCCATGGTATAGATAAACCACATCTTCTGGATCCATTTGTCCGTTGATGGACACTTAGGCTCTTTCCATGTTTTAGCTATTGTGGAGAGTGCTGCTATGAACATTGGGGTACACGTGCTCCTATGCCTCAGCATTTCTGTATCCCTTGGGTAAATTCCTAGCAGTGCTATTGCTGGGTCATAGGGGAGTTCTATTGTTAGTTTCCTGAGGAACCTCCACACTGTTTTCCAGAGGGGCTGCCCCAGTTTACAATCCCACCAACAGTGTAGGAGGGTGCCCGTTTCTCCACATCCTCGCCAGCATCTAGAGTTCTCTGATTTGCTCATTTTAGCCACTCTGACTGGCGTGAGGTGGTATCTCAGTGTGGTTTTGATTTGTATTTCCCTGATGAGGAGGGATGCTGAGCATCGTTTCATGTGTCTGTTGGCCATCTGGATGTCCTCTTTGGAGAAGTGTCTGTTCATGTCTTCTGCCCATTTCTTCACTGGGTTGTTTGTTTTTCGGGCGTGTAGTTTGGTGAGTTCCTTATAGATTCTGGATATTAACCCTTTATCTGATATGTCATTTGCAACTATCTTTTCCCATTCCGTTGGTTGCCTATTAATTTTCTGGGTTGTTTCCTTGGCTGTGCAGAAGCTTTTAATCTTGATGAGGTCCCAACAGTTTATTTTTGCTCTTGATTCCCTTGCTTTTGGGGATGTGTCAAGTAAGAAGTTGCTGCGGTGGAGGTCAAGGAGGTTGTTTCCTGCTTTCTCCTCTAGGGTGTTGATAGTTTCCTGTCTCACGTTCAGGTCCTTTATCCATTTTGAGTTGATTTTTGTGCATGGTGTGAGAAAATGATCTAGTTTCATTCTTCTGCATGTTGCTGTCCAGTTCTCCCAACACCATCTGTTAAAAAGGCTGTCTTTTTTCCATTGGATATTCTTTCCTGCTTTGTCAAAGATCAGTTGGCTGTATACTTTTGGGTCCACTTCTGAGTTCTCAATTCTGTTCCATTGGTCTATGTGTCTGTTTTTGTGCCAATACCATACTGTCTTGAGGATGACAGCTTTGTAGTAGAGGCTGAAGTCTGGGATGGTGATACCTCCCGTTTTGGTTTTATTTTTCAGTATTACTTTGGCTATTCGGGGTCTTTTGTGGTTCCATACAAATTTTTGGATAGTTTGTTCTAGTTTTGAGAAGTATGCTGGTGCAATTTTGATTGGAATTGCATTGAATGTGTAGATTGCTTTGGGTAGTAATGACATCTTAACTATATTTATTCTTCCTATCCATGAGCATGGAATGTTTTTCCATTTCTTTGTGTCTTCTTCAATTTCCTTCATAAGTTTTCTATAGTTTTCATCATACAGATCTCTTCTATCCTTGGTTAGGTTTATTCCGAGGTATTTTATGGTTTTTTGTGGGCACTTAATTTTTAAAGGGAGTACAACCAGCTTTCAAAAAGCCATTAACTTTTTTTTGTGGGAGAGAAATGGAGTGCTCTCTACCCTTTAATTACATAATATGCAGTGAATTGGCCTGGTCTTTATCCTCTTCTAGTGGCATCTGGATTTAACTTTTGTCTGCTTGTCTAAGTCGATTCCATGAACCCGTTTTCCATCTTCTTAAACCTCATTGACCTCTGTTGTCAATACTTCTCTCCTCTCCTGCCTTCTTTGTATTTGTTAGTTTACACCAATTATGCCCAGGTTTTGCACCATTCTTATTTCTTTTTATTTTTAATTAATATCAGCAGAGCAAAGAGCACAGAGATAAATATAAGTTCAATCTGGCTTTTTAAACTGAGTATTCTCCACAGGAGTCTTATTTGTGTATTTTCTCCCTTATCTGGAATCCTGGCAAGACATATTTTATATTCTTTACTTTTCTTTCAGTAGAAACTGATTGTCACTCTCTTGATTTTCTCTCCTTTATTTCTCTTCTTCTTTTTCCCTTTCCCCTGCTTCATTACCAAAGAAAATTAAAAACACCTTAAATATTATTCTTTGTCATATGGTAAAATTAAACACATCTGTATCTTTTATGGAAGTTTAAATATTGAAATGTCAAAGCTATTTGCGGTTGGTGAAATTTCTAAACTGGCCTTCCAGTGATGTGCTGCCCTTAGCCCAGGAAACTATGAATATGGTCAGATTGCACTTCATTGAATACACTATGTTATGTGGCATGGTTGACCTTAAGATAGACTATCCAAGATTTTCAAGGTGGGTCCAGATAATAACAGGAGCCTTTAAAAGAAGAGAGCTTTCTCTTGCGTGGCAGAATAGGAAGGCAGAGAGATTCAAAGTGTGAGAAGAACTTAAAGTGTCACTGTTTTTAAGATGAAAGGGATCACATTAAAAAACAACAACAACAACAACAACAACAGATGGAATAAATAGAGAACGGACTTTGGCAGCCAGTGAGGAAACAGGGACCTCCATTCTACAGCCACATAGAAATAACTTCCACTAACATTCTGAATGAGTTTAGAAGTGGATTTTTCCTGAGAGGCTCCAGCAGTAAACCCAGTCAAGCTTGTCTGGATTCTTGACCCACAACCCAAAGATAATAAATTTGTATTATTTTAAGCCACTAAGTTTGTGGTAATTTGCTGTGTAGCAGCAGAAACTCAGTATGTTATCTCCAATAAAGTTCTCTGTTTATGACATTGCCACAATCCTTGGCTCCTGAAAACAGTTCTAGTGAAGGTGAGCAAAACACTGGAGGAGTGTATATATGTGTGTTTTTGAGCCCATCAACTTAGTACCTTTTTAGGTTCTCTTACTCTCTTTAGCTCTCTCCAGGCAGACAGAGAAGAGATCATTGGTAAGACTAACAAGTCTTTTGTCACTCAGTTCATTTAGCATCTTCTCTTGTGCAACTTCTCCACACCCCCTGGTGACCTGCTGTCTAGGAAACAGCTGTCCAGAGTATATAAGAACAGAATCCCTCTGTCAACACAGGAGGGCATTCTTCCCAAGACTGTAGAATGTTCATCCTGGAAGAGATTTCTGTACTGCCAGCCTGTCTGTTTCCTCCTTCATGGCATAATCACAGACCTGCCATGGAAGAATGTTTCTATGCCATTTCTTCTTTTCACTACAATACAAAGTCTCTGCTTTGTTATGTGAATGGCAAGACTGTCATAATGGTATTTTATATATGTGGTTTTGTGGGAAAATGAGATGCTCTGCATAGGCAAACTTTCCATTTAGTTAAAAATTATTCCTTTTATCACTACTTTGTTAAAAAGACTCGTCTCTTAAACTAAAACAAAAACAGAAACAACAAACACATTATCCAGCCTTATTAAATGGGAAATAATGTGGACCATTCATATTTTTTATTGATGATTCATGGTCATCATTAAAACTATCATTTCATAACCCCGTTTCTTCAGTGATACCTTTCAGGACCATTGTTCTTACATTAAATGGCCCCAGACCACTAAATCCTTGACTCCACTTCCACAGGTTATATTTTTCTACAATTTTCCTTATAAATGGGATGTTAATTGTAATCCATTGCTGCTGTTGACATGTCTGGATTCAGCAGTTCCCCACTCAGATCCACATGTAGTTTGAACCCTAGGACTAAACCAAGCTACCTTAAAATCAAGTCATTAAGATTTCTGTGTGCAGATGCCAAAGTTGTAGGTAAACATAATAAGGACTCATAAAAGCCTGTATTTCAATGTCTTTTATTTTGCAGACATTAATTGAATAGCTGTTATGTCTGAAAAATTATATGGCTCAAATGAAAATCTAGACATTTAAAATCCATGGGTAGGCAAAACAAACATTTACGGAACTATTTAATATGTTATTTGTAATCTCATTCTATATATAATTATAAAGAAATTGATTCAATCTGAACCTGCTTCACCATTAATTGAGTTTTTCATAAAATTAACTTTAGCTATATTAACTTTAGTATATTTTTATCCATGTAACAGTTGTTAGATGGTCAACACTTGAACTTACTAGTATATTTCCAAGAGTGCCTATGCACGGTGAGTCATCATCAAATATTTGTTTCAAATAGTGAAATGTAACCTGTTTGGCTTCTCTGCTATTCTAATACTCCTGTGTAACCAATATCCTGTATTAAATCTCTTCCATTATATAGATTTTGGTTCATGTTTTCCTGATCAGACTAAGGCTGCTACAGCACCCTAAGGCAAATAGGACCTTTTGAACAGTTTGTATATGATCTTGAAGAATGCATCCAGAGTTTTCATTATCCCAGATATGACAGTCATGATACATTTATTATAAAATATTATTTTAAATGATTTTCCATCTAAAATACTTAGGTTTTAACCATTGAATTGACCTTGTTGGACGATGTGCCCTGTTTATTCTGTGCCTTTATTTACTCCTGGCACACTGCCACCTATACCTAAGGTTACTCAAATCTCAATTTGAAATGAATAATTTCAAAGAACCACAAGAGTTTAATAATAAGTATAAGAGCATAGCAGCAAGCACACCAACTGAAGAGTGTACCAGAACTTGAAATTGGCCAGGCCAAGATAGGTAGTAGCTTTCCAGAGGCATGCAGTGACCTAAGAGCAGAGGAAGTACACGGTGAATACTGATATGTCATAGAGTTAATACAGTAACATGTATTGGGTGCTTACAATATAGAAGGTTTGGAACCACTATGTTATAGTGCCAGAAGGAACCTCTGAGATCCTAAGACATTTCTTCCCTCTTCTCTCCCTAGTACTTGACAGCAGCTAAAGGCATCTGGCTAATCTTAATGGGGAGCATAAGGACTCTGAAATATAAGTAAAATGGTATGTGTGTCATCTGAGAGATAGCCAGGAAAGTCATTCTTGCCTTGTAAACTATATGGCTGGGGCGGGGGTGGGATGGGGGGGCTATATCTCTGAGGGGCAGAGGTCATGGTGTTTTATTTATCTTTGCATATCTCACAGTGCCTAGAACAATGTTTGTACATAGTAGAAGCATTAACATGCTTGTTAAACCAAGTTGACTAGAGAGCTTATTTTGTTCTTAGAGAGTATGAAATCTTGCAGCAAACTTCTTTGGAATTCAAGCCCCCTCTTGGTACTTATAGGCTCTGCCCGGTCTAACCTATTTAAAACAGGAATAATTGAAAATGCAGGACATCTGAAGCTTTTAATGGGACCATGGGGCGCTTTTATAGGAACCTGACTTAATAACTTTGAGGAGGCGAAGTCTGAAGAAGGAATGAGGTAGTACCTCTAACGCCCCTACCCCAGCCCACTCCCACAGGTCTTGCCCAGGGCCAGCTTTCAGTAGGGTTTGTTTGCTAGGTTTGCCATGCAAGTAGAAATAATCCCCTCCTCTACAGAGGAAGCATTTCGGATCTGGCAGATGGAAAAGCAAGAGTTGGAGTGAAAAGTGGTGATCTCGGAACTGGGAAATGTCTGTATTCTCCTGATCTTTATTTATTTTTTAGCTGGTACTTAAGCACTGAAAGGAAAAAAAAAAATTCTTTCATATACCTGACTGGGTACTGGAAGCTGTTAAATAGCGGTTAAAATGGAGAGGATTGGAGGGAACTCTCCTCCCCCATTTTTTAAAGTTTGGCTGTAGGTCCGTCTGCCTGCAGGCTACAGTCACATTAGCGGTTGGAAATTGGATAACGACAGCACCATGACAAATCCAGGTTGCTTGCAATAAGTTGCTAATCCCTTTGCTTTAATATCGGAGCAGCGTATAATGATGTTTGGACATCACTCCAGTTTACTGACGACCCCACTGGGGCCAGCAATAGAACCTTACAACTGTCTAACAAGGCGTCAGGTGACTCCCGTCGTCACAGCAACGGACACTGGAATCTAATCTTCCCTCCATCCCTTCTAGCACCCAATAACGCCTAGATTATATAAGTGGCCCATCATTGCTTGGTAACTTGAATCAATTAACGTTAATTCGCACAATGCTATGATGTATTGTGATCACTTTCATTTCAGGGAAGGGGGAGAAATTGCTATAAGTCACCTAAAATGAGGTTGTCTGTGGTGCTGAGGTATTAATTGGGTGTCCATATTAAATGCAAAAGGAGCCCCATCGTGAAAGGAAAGTGGATGAGTGACTCTCTTGGCTGCTATTGACCTATCAGAAGAAGACAGTGCCCTTTTCCTTTGCTTTTATCTATTACAGTTTTCCCTATTGCGTGTCAAGTTGATGTATTATAAAAAATTCATTTGGTGACCTTTCACCCCCTTAGCAGATTAAACAATTTCACTTCGATGGCATCATTAACAGGACCCTGCATTTAATGATGATTTCTCTAAAAGGCCACGGAGATTCGATTTTAAGCTAACAGATTTATTGCACTATTATAACATATCGTAAAAAACTGTACCACCTACGGTCAGGTTTTAGGATAGAAACTGCTTAAGAGTTTATGTGGAGCTTAAAGTGGTATTACCTTGGGACATGCTGTAGCAGCAAGTCTCTGACCTCCAGTAAGATGCTGTTTACATTTAATAAGAGATGTTTGCTCACAATAAACTTTAAAGTGTGTCAGGGATGGGCCTTTCAGCGGGTGCTCAGGCCAGTGGTTCCCATCTCTTCATTTCTAGATATCACTACCTATGTCTGGATCTTCAGTGGGGTCTGTTGGCTTCTTTAATTGCATTGGTAGCCTGCACCCTATCCCACATGAGAAAGCATTTAAGAAACGGGTTAGGATCTTGAAACAACATTAGAATTTTCCAATAACTTGGGCCCCATGGAAGGATAGAATTAATAGCAGGATCTTAAAATCCGATTTAAATTGTTCCCCTTAAAAAAAAATAAAAAAGGATTCTTACCCACTCAGGCTAAGAAAACTAATAAATGAGATTAGGCTGGTATATGTTGAATTCCCAGTGAGTGATTCTAGCACAGAGATCAGGGCCTTAACTGGTAGATGACCAAAGGGGACTTTTAGGACCACATATTCCCACTCTGTCCTCATTTTTCAGGATTCTCAGGGGAGAGAAAAAGTTCTTTCTACAGAAACTTCATGGTTCCTGATCCATTCTGTTTGCTCTTCTACTCTTTCCTCTTTTGGGAACTAATTGTCATCTTTACCTGACATGCACCTTCCATGTTAAATAAATATTTTTTTTCTCCTTAGATAAGAGGGGGGAAAAGGGTTAAGGAATAAAATAGTTGACTTACAAGCATTTGATTGTAGGCTACTTTTTTTTTTTTTAAATCAAGCCTTATTAAGACCTCATCTAGGCTGTTTTGAGAACAAGTCAACAATAGATGCTCTATGCTAGGGTAATACATGTGCTATATGATGTCTATATATCTCCATTCAATGCAGGAAATCTATTGCATGGCCATGATACATAATATACAAGAGGCTTAATCAGGTAATAATGTATAATGTCCTTTTAAGGAAGCTATCTTGGTCATCAAAAACACCAAAACTTTGGTAAAAAAAATGTCTTGAGGTAACATGAATTACATAACCATTTTGTTTTATATTTATTGCATTTTATTGCTAAGTAACATCAGTAATTAACGTGCTTGAAAGAGGTTAAAAAAAAAAAAACCCAATATAGCTCATTGGTTAACTGCTTTAGACCTTGATCATGCACTTAAGCATTTGTGAGACCTTTGGCAAGGCATTTAAGCCTTTTTGGGCCTCAGTCCCTTTATGTTTAAGTAGAAATACCTACATTACTGTGTCATTTTGAAGATGCAACAGTTTTATATGTGGAAAGCTTAGAATAGCACCTGGTACACAGTAAGTGCTCAGCATATATTAATTTTAAGTTATTATTCTCCCTGAGGGCTTCATTCAATTAAAATAAATTAATCAATTAATTCCACACTTATTGAGCCTATTTAGTGCAAGCATACTGTGGAGAATGTAAATATGAAAGGGTTGTTGTTAAGATTAAATGAGCTCTTCCAAGTAACACTGTGCTGTTGCTGTCAGGCACCTCTTCCAATTTGTTCCAATGACATCACCACGGTACCATGGAATCAGCCATGGTAGAAGTACTTATACCATAAAAACTGGAAAACACTACAAATCAGAGCCTTTGTGGGGAAAGCTGGTTTATGAGCAGTGTAGTGAACATATTGGTACCTTCTAAATATCTTAGTCTGATAAGGCATTCTTGGGACTGATATTTAATGAATGGTGATAAAATCTAAGCTCATAACTTATGCTTCTTCCCACACCTCTCACACACCCAGTCCACCTCTTACCAATGCTAAAAGCAAGCATAAACAATAAATACATAAATGTTTTTGGGTTATATGGTCGTGTTTCCTATAGAGTGTGTTACAAAGTTTCTAGAAGCAAAAGCAATTGCAAATATTTTCACTGGTAATAATGCATTATAGAAATAGTTACTGCCATGATATCTGTAACCTTATGGATGTATTCTCTTTTTGTTTAAACATGCCAGAAATAGTAGCAGTTTTAAAACTGAGAATTTGATATATATTCGGCCCTATGTTCTCTCGGTCCTGGTCCAGCCTTCAGATGGAGAAGTGGGAAAGGAACTTAGAGTGCAACCACAGCTCGTTTTTCTGGATAAGCAGGTAATTGGTTCATGGGGAACAACCTCTCCTTAGAGTTGGGAGCATGTCATATCTGGCACATGTTTTAGATTTCCCCACCATGTCACACATTGACAGTGTCCCATGTGGTGTTTGCCACACTGAGAACCTCTAATAATACTTTTGCCCTTTTGCCATCTTCCATCTCACACCTGGCTTCCTTCTACTTTCTATGAGTGTGCAGAATGTGATCAAGAGTAAAAATCAAATCCTGATACTTTTCCTTCCCAAACAAATTCTTGAAGCAGGTCTCTCATATCTTCTGAAAGTCTAGCCTTCTCCAAGAAGTCATTTTATATGCTAATGAAGGAATTTATGCTGTCACATCTGCATTATAGCTTTATGCTATTTTAAAGGATTTCTTTTACATGTGGTTAAGTAAATCATCAACAAAGGCGGCTGTGCTTAATTCTTTTTTAATAGTTTTTTTTTAATGTTTTTTTATTTATTTCTAGGAGAGAGAGAGACAGCGTGAGCAGGGGAGGGTCAGAGAGAGAGAGAGAGGGAGTCACAGACTGAAACAGGCTCCAGGCTCCGAGCTGGCAGTCAGCACAGAGCCCGACGCGGGGCTTGAACCCACGAACCGCGAGATCATGACCTAAGCGAAAGTCGGACGCTTAACCGACTAAGCCACCCAGGCGCCCCCGGCTGTGCTTAATTCTAATTTTAGTGTAGATCCTAGTTTTTAAAAAAATATTTATTAATGTCATAGGGGAAAGAAGCAAAATGTGATAGCTAAATCAGCTTTCTACTCTTTATTGTAAAAATGTACCCCTGACCTGTCTGCACAGGGAGGAGGGCTGTGAGATTGGGGTCCGCAGTTGGAAACCGGTCTTTTTTGAAGTAATCTGGCACTTGGCCAGCTTGGTCCTGTTTTCTTTCCTCAGTCCTACCTTCCTTGTGAACCTTTAACACATAATGCCACTCTCCTCTTTTGTAAACTTAGCTTTCCTTTCTCCTCTTCACTGATCTGCCCCAACTTCTCCTGTGATAATCTCCATTCTCTTTTCTGGATAAGCTAATTTTGATATATTAATATGAGAAAGAAAATATTTATCATTTTCCTTCCTTTGCCTGTCTCTGCTGAATATGTGTTTCATAAAAGATTCTGTCTGAATTTTTTTTCTGTTTTAGATAACTTCCCCAAATTTTCTTCTAAATCCACCTCCTCCTACCTTGTTTTGTCTATCAAGAAATCTATTTATTCTATTATTATTCTATTCCAGAATCAGAGAATAGAGTCCTTGGGGCCTCCCTCAGAGCCTTGGGCCATTTCTGTTTCTCTAGAAGGGACATCAGATTCAATGCTGAAAGGTAGGTACCTGTGACATTCAGAGACCTGTTGGTACCATATCTGCAAGAAAATGTTTGCAACTGTTAGAATTCATAATAAGGTCAGTAATAGTCAATATCTTGGGTAATTTGGGAGAGATCTCCTTTATCCCCATTCCAGAGTGCTATATCTGTAAAAAGGCAGATTTGACTGGCAGTAAATACCTAAGGAACCACCTCCTCTTCTCCCCTGCATGATGAAGGAACATTTTTGTAATACCCATATCCTCAATATGGTGTAAGAAAAAGGGGTGTCCCCTAGGACAAATGGTTCTGGTACAGTACCAGGGACTGGACCAGGGAGCAAGTCATAGGTATGATGTGGTTTCTATGGGGAAACAGAAACACTCTCAATGTTGTGAAGCATAAATGCAGTGGCAAATGCAAAGCACCTGACCCAGAGCAGCTTTAGTTTATATTCCCCTCTCTACTATTCTTTGTCCTCTGTTGCCTTCCTGTTCAGTCCTAGTACCACTGTTAGCTTCATTTACTTCTCCTGGAGTTTGTGCATAGAAAAATTTATAAAAATATGCACCATTCTATTCTTTTGCTCTGAGTTTGATTATTTTAAATACTTCATATAAATGGAATCCTTCATATGAATGGAATTATCCTTCTGTGACTGGCTTATTTCATTGAGCGTCATGTCCTTGAGGATTATCATGTCACATATTTTCAAATTTCTTTTTTTAAGGCTGAAAGGTTTGCCATTGTATGCATATACTGCGTTTTTAAAATCTATTCATCTGTGGATGAACATTTAGATTGTTTCCTTATCTTGACTAGTATGAATGGCAGTGTGATGACCATGGGGATTTGGATATCTCTTTGAGATATTGATTTCAATCCTTTTGGATAAATACCCAGAAGTCAGCTTGCTAGATCATGTGGTAGCTCTATTTTTATTTTTGTGAGGAACCTCCATAGTGTTTTCAATATTGGCTGCACCATTTTGCATTCCCATCATCAAGGCACAAGACTTCTAGTTTCTCTACATCCTCACTTGCTGTCTTTTTTTTTTTTTTTTAATAGCGACCATCCTAATAGGTGTAAGATTATATCTCATTATAGTTTTGGTCTGTATTAACCTGACAATTACTGACGTTGAACATCTTTTCATATACTGTACCTGTTGGCCATTTGTAGGTCTTAATTAGAGAAATATCTATTTGAGTCTTTAGGCTATTTTTAAAATTCAGGTTATTAGTGTTTGTGCTATGGAGATGTAGGAGTTTCTTATATTAACACCTTATGAGACATACAGCTTATTAATATTTTCTCTCATTCTATAGGTTGCCTTTTTACTCTGTTGATTATTGTGCAGAAGCTTTTTAGTTTGATGTAATCCTACTTGCTAATTTTGCTTAACATGTCCGTACTACCAAAAGCAATCTATAGATCCAGTGCAATCACTATCAAAATCCCAATAGCATTTCTTACAGAAGCAATTATAAAATTGATATGGAACTGCAAAAGATCTTAAATAGCCAAAGCCATCTTCAAAAAGAAGAACAAAACTGAAAGATCACACTTTGTGGTTTTAAAGTATATTACAAAACTATTGTAATTACAACAGTACGGTTCTGGCCTAAAGATAGACATATAGATCAATGGAACAGAATGGAGAGCCTAGAAATAAATTCACATATAAATGGACAACTGATATTCAACAAGGGTGGCAAGAATACACAATGGGGAAAGGACAGACTTTTCAATAAATAGTGCTGGGGAACTGGATATCCACATGGAAAAGAGTGAAGTTGGGGTTTTATTTTATACCACACAGAAAAAGCTACTCAAAATGTAGTAAAATCCTAAAAGTAAGATCTGAAACTGTAAAACTCCTAGAAGAAAATACATGGGGAAATCTTCTTGACATTGGTTTTGACAATGATTTCATAGATATGACATCTAAAGCACAGGCACAACTAGAAGCAAAATTAGAGGGCTGATAACTCTTTAAAAAATCAGCTTATCAGATTCCTTATATAACTCATGAATTGATTATCACATTTATATTGATTTTGGGTTGTCTTTAATGCTTTTTACAAACTTGTAAATGACTCATTCACCAGTTCAAAAGATCATCCTGTCTATAAAATTGCTGCTTTCCAAGAATAAGCCATGACTTTACCATTATTTCTTGCTTTAACCTGGATATGAACTTAAGCTGTTTCACATGGATTCTGTAAAAAAAGTGAAATACTAAAATGTCTGGGGGAAAGTCCATCATTGAAATACTAAATCTTGCCTCTCCTGCTAATTGCATTTATTTTTTGGCCTCTTACTATCACCTGGTATGGGACTCCTGCTTCCTCTTTCATTCTTACTTGTCTTTAAAAAAAGAAATCTATGAAATTATTATCATAAAATTGCCAACCTAGTGAATTATCATTCAGCATAATTTTTCATGAATTATAATCCCAGAGTTTTTCACATCACTGTTTTTGTTTTAGCTTATACATTTTGTTTTCCTGCAAAGCTACACATCATCACTTCCAGAAAATAGGACTAGTCCCTTCTGAAAATTTTCTTGAGGAGGCAATTGACATTTCATGATTAGATATTCCATAGCTCCAAAACTCTTATTGTTTTCAGGCATGTCTCATTCTGTTCTTTTCTTATTAGAGCTATAAATTTGCCTGCTATATCTTTTCAAGTTGGCTTTCAACTATTTTGGCCTAAAAATTCCCTACTTTATCTACTTACTTATTAAGAAACTAAATCTTTTCAGCCTGTGCTGTGGAATTTTCTCAAACTTTCACTCTTGTTACTCTCCTGAGCATTCTGTCCACTTTTTCTTTGTACAGTCCAATTTTATTTTATTAAAAAAAATTTTTTTTAATTTTTTAAAATGTTTATTTTTGAGAGAGAGAGAGACTGAGCATGAGTGCAGGAGGGACAGAGAGAGAGGGAGACACAGTCTGAAGCAGGCTCCAGGCTCTGAGCTGTTAGCACAGAGCCCAATGCATGAACTCACAAATGTCGAGATCATGACCTGAGCTGAAGTTGGATGCTTAACTGACTGAGCCACCCAGGTGCCCCATGAGGTAGTTTTAAGCTGTTTCTGGCATTCTGGTATGAAATTCTTAAGATATAACGGTAATTCACTTACCTTCTGATCTTAAGACAACAGTGTCAAAAATATCAATTTTCAGCTTTTTTCATGTTCCAGTAATGTGTACATCAATTACCCTCACCTGGATACTGAAGCTCACCTACTCTTATCCTCTACTCCATATATTACCCATATTCCATATCTTACCCACACTCCAAACCTTACATACCCATCTTTGTCCTTTCAGGCTGCTGTAACAGAACACTGTAGACAGGGTGGCTTATAAACAAAGAAATTCATTTCTCACAGTTCTGGAGCCAGGAAGTCCCAGATCAAGATGCTGGCAAATTTGGTGTCTGGTGAAGGCCCACTTCCTAATTTCTAGATGGCCATCTTCTCACTGTGTCCTCAGATGACAAGATGGGCAAGAGAGCTTTCTGGAACTGTTTTGTTTTTTGTTTTTTGTTTTTTTTTTTATAAAGGCACTAATGATAATCTCTCTCCAAAGGCCCCACCTCCTAATACCAACACACTGGTGATTGAGTTTCTACATTTGGAGAAATTTTGGAGGGACAAAAATGTTCAGTCCATAGCATTACCTTACCCATACTCTGTAACTTACCCATATCCAGTACCTTATTCATACTCCATGCCTTACCCATACTTCATACCCTTAGTCATAGTTTGTACCTTGCCCATATTCCTTTTTAATATTATGGTAAAATATATATAACATCAACTTGTTGTCATAACCATATTTAAATGTACATATATTTTAAGTTACCTATATTCCTTACCTTACTCATATTTCAGACCTTTACTCATACTTTGTAGTTTACTTATACTCTGTACTTTACTCATACTCCATAACTTACCATTCTTCCTATATTACCTATGCCCACCACCTTACTCATACTCCCTTTTACCCATCCTCCATACCTTACTGCATACCATACCTTACTCAGTCCCCATGCTTCGCTTTGCCCCACTCTTGACACCCTCCCCCCAATCCTTCACTATTTTTCATTCAGTTATCCCATGGATATCCTCAAGGACTAGCTTAGAATCATATTGTGACCATGTGAAATGAATGAAATTGTTTGCTCTTTTATTCAATTAACAATGTCATGCTCAAGCCGGTTTACTCACCTGGATTAGTATTGTCACCATTGTCCGCCTTGGAAGATTCACTGAGAAAGTATGAAGAATGAGATGAGGTTGTTTCTACACACACATTTTTGCGTATGTAATGAAAGGGAAAAAATCTTGTGAAATTTTGTGTTTTTAGAATGCTCACATCACCAAAACACACTTTTTCATGTAAGTAAAAGTATCTCTTGAAGCCATCATGAAATACTTCTCTGTAACTTCAGAAAGAGTGGAACCAAAACCATTTGGGATAGATTACCTAACTTATTCTAAGTATTTCCTGGAGAAACACAAAATAATAACAGTAGAGCCAGACCTGTATGTGTAGGCTAAATCTTTTACGCTGTAATTTAACTTTATGTTTTTTTGTTTCATTGGATCCTCCTCTATAAAATGGTTCTAATTTATTAACAAAAAAGTGAATTTATATACTTAAAAATAATTATTTATAAAAAATATAATATTATATACTTAAAAATAATTATATACTTAAAAATAATTATTAAAGGGTCTTATAGACCCTTTAATATTTAATTATGAATCCTACTTGTAGAAAAAATATGTTCTTAATATTTAAAAAATAAAGTCTCAACATTAACGATATAACAGTGTGCTAGTGTTATCGGGGTGAGAGGGATAGATGTGGGGTAGAATTGGGGCTGAAAGCGGTTTTGGAAATCATATGCTCTGCAGAAACATATTCAGGTAACACTCTCTGGTAAGTCACGTAGTGAATTTCAATCTTGCTTCAAGCCCATCACCCCATCTCATCGCAAGTTCCCTCAGCCAGTACATTGCTTATACCAGCTTGATCAGGGAGCCTGTCGATGGCATTTGTATATTTCACAATTACCATTCCAGAGATATGATAAACCCTGGAGTAATGTACTGTACTTGGCAGCAACTGCCTCAGCTTTTGGGCACATATGCTTCAAATCTGAGAATATCATAGATATATATGGGAATCTTTGTAGAGATCTCTGAGGCAAGCTGGTATTTAACACAAAAGCAAACCCATTTGGAGCTAAAACACTTACCATTAGGCAGTTTGGCGGCTGTTCTACGAGGCAGACTCACTGTGCTCGACGGACACATTTCGATTAAATGCTGCTTTGTATTCCTCCAAAGATGGGAACAATAAGGACGTTTGTCAAAGGAAAAACTGCAGCAAATGATTTCATGTTGAACATCTGTACTCTGCAGTTCATTGTTTGCAAGAGTTTATTGACCATAATTTTGATGCATATAGGTTTTAAAGAGTATAAACTGCATTTATCTTGGGCGCCTATCATTTATTTGAGGCTTGGCTTATTTATTTCCATTTTTTCTGGGCATTTTATTTATTTTGGGATGCTGAAGAGATGAAGGAAAAGATGTTTTTGAAAAAGTGGTTTTAGTTAGCTCTGCAAAATTGATGAAGAAAGACAATGTTTTCACAAAAAGGATTAAGCAATTGAATTGAAAAATGTAACACGAAGCATATTATATTTTTATGATACCTTTCAGCCTTAAAGATCTCAAACCAATTTATAAACTTTAAGACCACTCTCCTAACTCATTGTCCGTCATATCAATCATAGTGACATTTCCAGAGTGAACTCTAGCAGCTGTTAATTAGCAAAGTAATTTGAGGGTGGTGGAGTCAGAAGACTAATTAATGGCACTGTGAATGTGATCCTGAGTTAAGTTGCCTTCTTTCACTTTATAAATGGATAGCCTCTTGTCAGAAGACATAAACTAACTTTCTTTCTTTCTTTCTTTCTTTCTTTCTTTCTTTCTTTCTTTCTTTCTTTCTTTCTTTCTTTCTTTCTTTCTTTCTTTCTTTTTCTTCTTTTCTTTCTTTTCTTTTCTTTCTTTTCTTTCTTTCTTTCTTTCTTTCTTTCTTTCTTTCTTTCTTTCTTTCTTTCTTTCTTTCTTTCTTTTTCTTCTTTTCTTTCTTTTCTTGCATTTTATTCATGGAAACCATAGCCCAGACGATCTAAGTTGCTAAATCAGGATAGGCTTTATTAGTCATGATTTGATGCATTTCTGTGGTCCTATTCTATTGGCGTAACTCTGCCACCACATAAACTACAGATCCCTTGAATAGAAAAGAGACAGTGCCTAGAAACTGACCACCTGTAAGATAATAAGACTTTCTTTCTTGACAGACATTTGTTGATATAATAGTTAATATATAGTAGTGGTTAAGGAAAAAAGCACTAAAACAGATTTAAGGCTATAACTCCCCTACCAAGTAATTTCATCTTTCATAAGATCTCTTTCCTAGATAACATATTTTATAGGGTTGTTAGTAGTTTACTTAAAATGAGGTATATAAAGCAGAGTCTGGCATAGTAAACTTACAGTTACTGTTATTTATCTTGGATTATTTGTTTTTTTTTTTTATTTTTTTAATGTGTATTTATTTTTGAGGGAGGGAGAAAGAAAGAAGGGGAGGGGAAGAGAGAGAGGGAGACAGAATCTGAAGCAGGCTCCAGGCTCTGAGCTGTCAGCACAGAGACCGTTGTGGGGCTCAAACTCACAGACCACGAGATCATGACCTGAGCTGAAGTTGGATGCTCAAGCTATAGAGCCATCCAGTTGCCCCGTGGATTATTTGGTTCTAAGACTTATCTGAGAAAAGCCTGATGGATTTATCTCTTTAATTAAATATGTTTTCCATTATTGCCGAATTGCCTCTTTATAGAGAAGACTTGAAGTAATTGCTCTTGAGTAAGTAACTAACATTTCCTTTTTGTTCCTGTGTTTGTAGGGTGTACTCAGGCGGAAAGTCAAGATGGTTATGTGAGCTTCTCCAACTTGGCAGTTTTGATCTCTGGGTCAAATTAGCACTTTATTTTTACTGTCACTTCCCCTCCAGGTAATTTCAGCACAGTGTGTTTTTACTATATGTTTCTTTAAAAAAAAAAAAAATAGCCCCCTCTCCTTTATAACAGAAATAGCTCCTATCATGAATAAGAAGTGATCACAGTTTAGAGAAAAAAAACATCACTTGGTTATATCATTAAGGTGTGAGAAGCAAGAACACATGTAGAAATTAAGCCTCAGGAGAATTTTGGTGAAGAAAAATCCAAACGTACATTTTCTTTCAGTTAAAATTCGTTTGAATGGGTGGGGTTTTAATTATTATTTCTATGACACGTGGTGGCATCTAGTTGGGTATTAATTAGGAAATTTTAATTGATAAAAAAGAGAGTCATGAGATATAAAGTATTATAAAATCTTATCTTTCAGTTCTGCCCTCCTCATGCACTAAGTTCCTCCAATTCCATAAATGACAACCATAGCCATTCAAAGTCCTTGTACTTTGCTTTTATTTTTTTTAAGTATATTTAATTTTTGAGAGAGAGACAGTGAGCAGGGTAGGGCCAGAGAGAGAAGGACACAGAGAGTCTCAAGCAGACTCCACACTGTCAGCGCAGAACCTGTGCAGAACTCAAACTCACAAATATGAGATCAGGACCTGAGCCCAAATCAAGAGGTAGATGCTTAAGGGACTCAGCCACCCAGACCCTCCAAAATCCTGGTACTTTAGAAGTATAGGTATCAGGTGTAGTTAATTGCTTATATGGTCTAGTTCTTCTTGACAGAACTTTAAAAAGAAGTGTTCTCCCTTCTGAAGTGTTCTTAACAATTTTTGCTTTATTAGAGGATATTACTACTTAATAAGTTTGAAGTTGGTAACATTAATTAAACCTCAAATGAATCTTTGCAAAACACTCCTTTCACATTCCCATGAAGTGTAGAGTCAAGTTTCCTCCTATAGAGAGTGAGCAGTGAGAATAGATTCCTTTTTTTTTTTTTTTTGAGAGTGTAGGTTTTGACATCCTCTTTTTAAAATACAGAGCTCTAACAGAGACACAGAGTAATCCACCGAAAAAAAGATTAACTCTTCCATTTACTATTGTATATTTGCCAGAAAAAAAATTTGTTACCAAAGAGAGCAAGAAAAGAATTTGAACTAAACAAATAGATATTTATAATCAGTTATTAATTTGAGGCAGAAAAATTAGTTTGATACGAAAGCCATGCAACTGGGGGTGCCTGATGGGTTCAGTCATAATCTCACAGTTTGTGGGTTCAAGCCCCACATCAGGCTCTGTGCTGACCGTTCAGAGTCTGAAGTCTGCTTCAGATTCTGTGTCCCTCTCTCTCTGCTCCTCCCCTGCTCATGCACATTCTCGCTCTCTCAAAAATAAATAAACATTAAAATAATTAAATAAAGCCATGCAACTGTGGAAATCAGTAAATGCACAGATGTGATAGTGCAGAGTTTTATAATACATTTGAACAGTCATTACTGGATTTAAAGCAGTTAGTTAATGGAGATGGCCAGGGAGATCCCATATTTTAATGTGAGACATCTGAAGCCCGACCACAAATGTTTAAGTAAAGGCTACATATTAGTTCTCTCTCATGAAACTTGAATTCAGAATGTCATAGCATATTTCTCAAAAAGTGAAAATGTGGCTTTTGTGAATCAGCATTTGTCAAGAAGTTCTTTAACTCACGAGTGAGAGTACCAGGAAGATTGCAAAGCTGGTTTCAAGAGCATCAGAGATTTCCACAATAAAAAGATAAGCATTAAAATAAGAACATTTGAAGGCTATGATCGATCACATAGCCAGCTGAGATGAGTTTGCCACATTGGATACGGGACAATAAAGCCGTCACCTTTGTGGTTACATGTCTACAGATAACATTTGCATCTTTACTGGACGAAAATCACTTACAGCTTACCAGTCTTCTACAAATTAACAAGACTGGGCCTAATTAATATTAAATATCTTTTAAAAACACCTATGTTCCAGAGAATTTGATAAACCTTGAGTAGGCCTGTTTGAAAATGCTCTGGTATGACACTGATAAGATCTGTAATCACTTTTTTCTCTGAATTCTAAGTCTTGGGCAGTTTTTCTACACAAAGGGAATACCTTCTGAGGTCACACATATTTTTCTTAATTTTAATTTTTCAGGGCAAACATCCTTTAAGTACCTATGAAAGTATCCTTATAGAAGTACAGTTTTGTGGAGATACATGTTCAGTGTTCTTGACCATGGAATTCCCAAGTATATCTTTTGAAGGGTAGCACATGCAGAGTTGGATAATTTGTCCCAGATTTGTCCGATTATTTAAAGGTCCTTTGTCCTTAAATTTCCTCTGTGGTTATCCACAACTAATTAAATATTTCATTATGGTTACTTTAAGGAGTAAGTTATAAAGCCAAATGTAAAACATGGTGGACCTCAGTGACCCTTATGATTTTGAGTCAGCTGTGGTGTTCCCATTTACTAGGTTGCTACTTTATTTTAGGTTTCACTCTAACTTGTAAAAGAGGCTAACTGAGGAATTACCTTGAGAAGTTTTCCTTTAGCATTTCTCCTTAAATTATTCTTTATAATTTTCAAAACCAAATCTATGAGGTGAGGGTCTGTCTGTCAGAGCTAGCTTTACAAAGTTTACATTATAAGAGAACATAATGAAGACAGAAAACAAATATCTTAGAAGAATAAATCATTACTTCTATTGTAGAAATCTAGAAATGGAGGAACTGAGAAGCTAGATCTGTCCAAATGTGTATGGGATCCTCACAAGTCTATCTAATATGCTGACTCGGCCAGCTCATTTATCCATTTCTGAACGTCCTGAGATGCTACCAAGAGCGAAGGGTTTCCGTGTGTTTATCTTACTGACTTCCAACTCAACCTGTCCCCATGCATTAACATTACCATGGTCTAGCTCTGCTTTCTCTGACCATTCCTTGGAGCCATGGAGTTCTTCGGTGGTTCTCAGGGATTGCTGGTCTAAAAAGAGACATGGGGAGCCAAGGATGCTCCTTGCCACCAAGTCCAGACAAATTCTACTGTTGTTGCCATTTCCATGTCTGGAATACTCTTTCTCCTGAAATGTACAGGGCTCATACATTATTCCACCCAGGTTTCTTCCCAAATGTCACTTCCTTTGAGAGGCTTTTTCTGTATTACTCTGTTTATACCACCACCATTCCCAACCTTGTCCATCTCCAGTCATTCTCTGCCTGCAGCATCACTCTGGTCTCCTTTACAGCACTTACTGCTACCTGGCATCAGGGTATCAGTGCATTTGCTTGTTCATCCACTGCCCATGTGCTCTGTCCCCTATGAGAAGCAATGTTCCAGAAGGGACAGGAATTCTGCTCAGTTCAGCACTGTATCTTCAGAGGGTAGAAAAAGTTGGCACATTACTGGCACAATTATTTGTTTATGAGTAAGTGAAGACATTTTGATTATATCTAAGACTACACTTTTGCCATGCCCAGATGCTGGTGGGCTCTACCCTTAGACCCAGGTATTTCTCTGGACTTATAAACTAGTGTCACTGACTTCAGCCCCTCTGCCATTCTTTGTTTTCTAAACACTGCCATGTGTGATCTTCTATATCCCTCTTAGTTTATGTTACTTCCCAACTCAGAGTTTTTCCTTCTGTGACACTTCATTGCCTTCAAAATATAGTCAAGGGCCTTTTGGCTGACATTTACTGCCTACCAAAATTTATCTCAAATGCTTTCCAGCATTAATTCTCAGTGCTTTTCAGCATTAATTTCCTAAACAATTTGCTTTTTTCTCCTTTCTACCTTATTTGTTCAGCCTTCAAAGCCCCACTTAGATACTTTCTCTTTTGAGATGCTTTTTGTGATCACATTGATGGAAAATATCCTTCCAGAGCACTTGATTGGCATTCTGTTGGCACATGTCACATTCTGACTTGTATTATAAGCATTCCTACGTATATCTCATTTTATTTACTAGCTTGTAAATATCTTCAGAATGAGAACAGTAACTTATCCACTTAGCAAAGTAAACAATCACTGAGCAATCATTGGAAAATGGATAAAAGAATGAGGAATTTTGTTTTACTTCTGCAAATCCCCAGTAAAATCTATTTCTCCATCTCTGGACTAGATTTATCTTATTCAGATGCTCATAAAAAGCAACTAATTAATAACAAGCCAAGTATGTCTCAAGTAAAAGATGTACACACAAGAGAACCATTTCTAGAAAATTTGGTTATGGTAGTTTTGGGACCAAGTCAGCCAGGAATCATGAGACTGAAAATCTGACTGTGACTTTCAATCAAATGATAAGATTCAACCCAAGGAAAGCACAACAAAGAAAAATACAATGTTTCCTAGAGTGGGAAAATAAAAACTCTGTTTTTGCCTGTGTTATGTAGATGAAAGCAGAAGTTTTATATTGGTTGGTGTGTTTTGAATGTGCTACTTAAAAATCATTGGCTAGCTGTCCTTCTCTGCCAGACTTATTTCACTCTGCATAACACCCTCTAGTTTCATCCATGTTGCTACACATGACCAGATTTCATTCTTTCTCAATCCCATGTAGTATTCCATTTGTATAGATAAACCACATCTTCTTGATCCATTCATCAGTTGATGGACACTTAGGCTCTTTCCATGTTTTGGCTATTGTTGAGAGTGCTGCTATGAACATTGGGGTACATGTGCCCCTATGCATCAGCAGTCCTATATCCCTTGGGCAAATTCCTCGCAGTGCTATTGCTGGGTCATAGGGGAGTTCTATTGTTAATTTTCTGAGGAACCTCCAAACTTTTTTCCAGAGGGGCTTCACTAGTTTACATTCCCACCAACAGTGCAGGAGGGTACCCATTTCTCCGTATCCTTGCCAACATCTAGAATCTCCTGATTTGTTCATTTTAGCCACATCTGACCGGCGTGAGGTGGTATCTCAGTGTGGTTTTGAATTGTATTTCCCTGATGAGGAGGGACACTGAGCATCATTTCACATGTCTGTTGACCATCTGGATGTCCTTTTTAGAGAAGTGTCTGTTCATGTCTTCTGCCCATCTCTTCACTGGATTATTTGTTTTTTGGGCGTGGAAGTTGGTGAGTTCCTTATAGATTTTGGATACTAGACCTTTTTTTTTTCTTTTTTTTTTTAAATGTTTTATTTATTTCTAGGAGAGAGAGAGAGAGAGAGACAGCGTGAACAGGGGAGGGTCAGAGAGAGAGGGAGTCACAGACTGAAACAGGCTCCAGGCTCTGAGCTGGCAGTCAGCACAGAGCCCGTCGCGGGGCCCAAACCCACAAACTGCGAGATCATGACCTAAGCGAAAGTCGGACGCTTAACCGACTAAGCCACCCAAGCGCCCCTTGGATACTAGACCTTTATCTGATATGTCATTTGCAACTATCTTTTCCCATTTCATCCGTTGCCTATTAGTTTTATGTATTGTTTCCTTTGCCGTGCAGAAGCTTTTTCTCTTGATGAGGTCCCAATAGTTCATTTTTGCTCTTGATTCCCTTGCCTTTGGAGATGTGTCAAGTAAGAAATTGCTGCGGTTGAGGTCAAGGAAGTTGTTTCCCACTTTCACCTCTAGGGTTTTGATGATTTCCTGTCTCATGTTCAGGTCCTTGATCCATTTTGAGTTTATTTTTTGTGTGTGCTGTGAAAAAATGATCTAGTTTCATTCTTCTGCATGTTGCTGTCCAGTTCTTCCAGCACCATCTGTTAAAGACGCTGTCTTTTTCCCATTGGATACCCTTTCCCGCTTTGTCAAAGATTAGTTGGCCATACATTTGTGGGTCCAATTCTGAGTTCTGTATTCTATTCCACTGGTTTATGTGTCTGTTTGTGTGCCAATACCATACTGTCTTGATGATTACAGCTTTGTAGTAGAGGCTAAAGTCTGGGATGGTGATGCCTCCCATTTTGGTTTTCTTCTTCAAGATTACTTTGGCTATTCGGGGTCTTTTGTGGTTCCATACAAATTTTAGGATAATTTGTTCTAGGTTTGAGAAGAATGCTAGTGCAATTTTGATTGGGATTACATTGGATGTGTAAATTGCTTTGGGTACTAATGATATTTTAACAATATTTATTCTTCCGACCCAGGAGCATGGAAGGTTTTTCCATTTCTTTGTGTCTTCTTCAATTTCCTTCCTTTCTATAGTTTTCATATTACAGATATCCTATATCTTTGGTTCTGTCTATTCCCAGGTATTTT